>NC_064809.1:15910199-15979309 GCF_023721935.1 Panthera uncia | reverse complement strand
TTAAGGTTACACAATGACTGTCGCTCGTCAGAGAGCTGTCAAAGTGACTGCTGTGTCGACTGCTATACCAAAATGGAATAATCCATGTAACTCTTTGCAGGCTTTCTAGAGACCTTGAGATTTGAAGAAGGAATAGGATTGGCATACATGGAGGGTAGATATTTCGAGTGAGATAAAGTCTAGAAATAGGCATGAGGTGCAGGAAAGCCTGGCATATTGTCTTGATCTAATTGAAGGGTGGCATCGGGGGAATAGAGGCAAATAAGGTTGTGGTGTGGAAAATGAGACACAAAGGTAGACGTCGAATAGTATGGGTAGCAGAGGGGTTAGCTGAGGTTCTTTTTGTCCATTTAACTTATTTTGTTTTTCTCTTTCAGCAGAACTTTGAAATTCATCAATTTTTTGTAATACTTTTGAAAACAACAGAGATAAGAAGTATTTACATAACGGTAAAAAAGAACTTGCCTAGGGACACCTGGATGGCTCAGTCGGTTAAGTGTCCAGTGACTTCAGCTCAGGTCATGATCTCACAGTGTGTGAGTTCCAGCCCCGTGTCATCCTCTGAGCTCACAGCTCAGAGCCTGAAGCCTGCTTCAGATTCTGTGTCTCCCTCTCTCTCCGCCCCTCCCCTGCTCACACTCTGTCCCTCTCTCTCTCTTTCTCACAAATAAATAAACGTTAAAAATAATAATAATAAAAAAAACTTGCCTAATTCTCTGAGCTTAGCACGACCTTCTGTTTTTTTCTTAGCTTTCATGTGAGTATCTAATTTCCTTCAGAATTTCATTCAAATCTCCATTTTTAGGGAGGCCTTCCCTAGCTATCTTCATTCAAATAGCACATGTCCCCATTATGCTATTATTCCTCTTGCATGCTTGATTTTTCTCATTGCACTTATTGCCATATAACTGTATAGCGTATTTTACTAATTCGGCTTGTTGTTATTGTCCATTATCTCTCCCCCCCTCATTACAGTGTAAGCTCTAAAATGCATCTTATAGAGCATTGTGGTTATAGTATCTGCTCTATTATATAGTTTATTTTCACATAATATTCTACTAGATATTTCTGTGTGGTTTTCATAAATATATTCTTCCATGGTTCCATCAGAGTGTATAATGGCTTAAATCATTCTCCTAATGACAATTTCCTTTTGTTTCTCTTAAGTCAGTAGCTTCAGATGAGTTCTCAGGAGTAGAATTACACCTTTAAAGGATGTGAGGATTTTTACGGTACTTGTTCATAATAGATACTTGACCAGAGAAGTGGATGTATTCTCTCTTTCTCTCTCTCTCTCTCTCTGGTTTTGTTTTGTTTTGTTTTGTTTTCCTTTTCAGGACTTTTGAGCCCAGGCATGTTAAGTGCCTTTCCTTGGTCAAATGAGAGACATAAATATTTTAAGCTCTGTCCTTGAAGAAGTGTAACCTGGGGCATTTATATATTGCAATAAAAGACAGTGAAATAGGTGCTCAGCAGAGGTGACAGGTCAGACAGGTAGTGGGAATCAGAGAAAGCTTTGTGGTGGAGATCATAGCATTTCAACTGAGCTTTGAAAGATCAGTGGTATTTCACAGGCATGGATGAGGAAACAGCATGAATTAGAGTACACAGATGTGACATTCCTAGACATGTTATTGAGGCAATAACAAGTGGGCCTGAAGTGTGTGTGTGTGTGTGTGTTTGTTTGTGTGTGGTGGGGGGGAGAGGAGGAATGAAGCTGGATAGGGAGCCTGGATCATTGCACAGGGCCTTAAACACCTTGCTAACATATTCAGGTTTTAACCTGTAAATAGCACAATAAGGTGTTGGTTAAAGGCTGTGCTTCTCTCCTTTTTAGCCAGGTAGCCTCAGATAAGTTACTTAACCTCCTTGTCCCTGAGTTTTCTTATCTGTAAATTGGAACAACACAACTACTTTGTGAGAGTATTACAAGGAATAAAAAGATCACGGATATGATCAGCGGGGTGTTCGACACAGAAAGAGAAACTATTTAAGATAGTTTCAGAGTGTAAATAGTGTGAGTTAGTAGAGTACCAAACCCACAGTTCAGGCATATCCATTTCCCCAAATGTTAAGTAACAGACATATATTTTATCCCATACAACGGATCTACCACAACTTGTTGGTCCATTCATCTGTTGATGGACATTTCGGTTCTTCCCAGTTTTTGGCTGTGACACTACCGTGAGCATTCATACACAAGTCTTCGAACATATGCTTTCATTTTTCGTGGGTGGATACCTGTGGGTGGAATGACCGGGTCGTATGGAACTGCCAAACTTTTCGGGAGTGATTGTACCATTTTACATCCTGATGGGCAATGAATGCGAGTTCCAGCTTCTGTACATCCTCACCAACACTTGATAGGGTCAGTCATTGTAATTTTAGACATTCTAATGGGTGTATTGTGTTTTTATTTTGCATTTCCCTAGTGACTAATGACATGGAACGTCTTTTCATGCATTTACTTACCAATTGTATATCTTTTTTGGTAATAGTGTCTGTTCAAATCTTTCGCCTATTTTAAAAAAATTTTTTTAAATGTTTATTTTTGAGAGAGAGCAGAGGAGGGGCAGAGTGAGAGAGGGACACACAGAATCCGAAGCAGGCTCCAGGCTCTGAGCTGTCAGCACAGAGCCTGACGCGGAGCTTGAACTCACAAAAACTCAAACCGCGAGATCATGACCTGAGCCAGAGTTGGACCCTTAACTGACTGAGCCACCCAGGCGCCCCTTATACCTATTTTTTTAATGATGTTGATTTTCTATTACTGAATTCCAAGATTTTTTTTAATATAGTATGGATATAAGTCTTTTCTCCGATATATGTTTTAAATATTTCTCCTAGTTGTGGCTTGGTTTTTCATTCTCCTCACAGTGTCTCTCAAAGAGTGGAAGGTCTTAATCTTGACAATGTCTAGTTTATCTGTTTTTGTTTTTTTTTTTTTTTCTTTTGTGAACCTTTCAGCTTAATCCCATTGGCATGAGTATCTACGCAATAAGTTGACACACATGTTGGCTGGGAAATAAAAGTTTCATTTTAGTTTAGGAAAGGAAGTTTAGTGGTGTCAATGAACAATGTATCAAAGCCCAGGGGCGCAAGTCTCCAAATGGCTACTTTATAGGAGGAGTCAAGAAGAAATGATACAGTTAGAATATCATCACTTCTCCATAACTGCTCAACTGATGGATCTGGGCAATGATCAGCAATGACTGCTAACATTACAGACAAGAGGGACAGCCACGAATTATGTGCTCTTTAGGGAAGGAAGGGCACAGCATAACTTAGAAATTAGCCTCCAGTGTGAATCTATCTGATCAAGCCCCTGGAACTGTCAACAGGGAATACAGGGGACAGAAGAACATAATAAATGGCTCGTGGGTGTGTGATTAGCAAAACCCAGATGGAGGATGACTCTGCAGAATAAACCACTCGGTGTCCTCAACAGACAAGTTTCACAAGAAAGAAAGGGAGGGAGAAATGAGTGGATAGAGGAAGGGAGGGGAAGCCTATAGATTAAATAAATCATGAAAGACAAAGCAACTAATTACAATGTACGAACCTTATTTCAATCATGATTTTTTAAAGTTGAGAGACAATTGAGGAAATTTGTATCCTGACTCTACATTTTGTGATCTAAGATGCTATTGTTAAAATTTTTCACATGGGATGATGGTATTATGGTAATGTTTATTGAAAGCAATCCTTTTATTATGAATGAAACTATAGAATCTATTAGAGTTCCTTCAAAATAATGAGGGAGGGGGATGGTGAGGAGAGAAGTGAATGGAGGTTTGGATAATACAGGATTGTCCGTAAGATGATAACGATGGAAGCTGGACAGTGGGCACACGGGGGTTCATTATACCATTTTCTGTATTGTTGTATATATTTGAAGTTGTTCATAATTAAAATTTTGAAAGAAGTATTGAAATAAAAGAAGATGCAGGTTTAGGTAACCAAGTTACTTAAGGAGCAGGTTGTCTCCAAGAAATCTCAGTAGAAAACGAAGCACCAGAAACAGAAGAACTCCTTTGATAAGATTTTTCAGGGTCATGGTAGCATACTGGCATGGTGAGAAGGCCGTGTGTTGAGTGAGTTATGGCACATACCTCCTGTTACAGCGTTGTTTTGTTTTCGCCACTTACTAATTTAATGGTTTCTTGAGGCAAGGCCTATGTCTTATTTATTTCTAATTTCCCAGCATATAGCACTCTCCCTGGCTTAGCAACAAGTGCTGAATGTGAAGATGAATGGATAAAGAAATGAATGAAACAATCTCCTACATATAGAGCACATGTTTGTATATTTCACAAAATGAGTATTTTTCTCAAGGACTCAGCATATCTATCTGGGTTCATATTTGGGTAATCAGTAGGTCTGGCATATTTTTTAAAAACAGAACTTTCCGGAAAAGAATTGCCAGTTGCAGAGGCTCTAATCGCTTTTGAATTTTTTTTCTTTGAATCCCAATTACTAAACCAGTGAATATAGGAAGTCCAAAGTTAGTTAAATGTAGGGCCCTTATGGGAGACTTTGATTGTCACTCCCTTGTGATGGTGGGCTTAGAAAGTGAGCACTGATTAGGTCGGATTAGCTCTTGGCCATATTGACTGAAAAATAGATGAGAGGTGGTCCTTTCTAACCCCACCCAGAGTATTAATTTTTTTTTTTTTTTTATTTCAAACAAGTTAGTTATTGGTGTTCTAATACCACACTAGGTGGTACAATACTGCCACCTATGGAACAACAGTAGAATTTGTTCCCAAGTTCTTATGCAGGGCTTTTTATATCATGCTATTTAACGTCGTAGAGAACTTGCCATCTAAACGAATCCTTGGATGAATGCTTTGGTACGTTAGTAATTACCTCTCAGAATGATCTTTTATAAAAATCTATGGATTTTCCTAAAAAAGAGGACAGTGGATGGAAAATGTGAATTTAAATATCTTACTAAGCTGTTTGTTTTCTTATTGTTAGTATATAGGGACTTAGAATTGGAGATAATGAAACCATAACATTTTAAACCTGGAAGGCACCTAAAACATCACCCAGATTAGCCCAGCACAGAATTCAACGTTGGTTCACTATGGGATGAAGCCATCAGTTATATCTAGGAAAGCTGGGGTATTGTGGAGACAGAATAGCATGGGGGATTAGGAGACCTCAGGGGTTCTATGTCTACCTAGACCTTAATACTTAGGGTAAGTCACTTGACATCTCTGCCTGGTGACTGTCTCATCTACAACAGTGGCCTTCCAACCTTTTTGATAGTACACTACTATCGGTGAAAATATTTGAGCATAATTCTCCTTATAACTTTTGTTAAGTTTATTTTTTTGTTATTTAAATAAATAAGTTATTTATTTTAAGTTTATTTATTTATTTGAGAGAGGCAGAGACAGCGTGAGCAGGGGAGGGGCAGAGAGAGAAGAAAAGAGAGAATCCCAAGCAGGCTCCATGCTGCCAGCACAGAGCCAAATGTGGGGCTGAAACTCACAAACCATGAGATTACGACCTGAGCCGAAACCAAGAGTAGGACACTCAACCAACTGAGCCACCGAGGCCACCCCTCTTCGTATACATTTTAAAATTTACTTGTAACTTAAATATATGAAATATTGTGATTAGTATCCCAAGACACAGTATCTACCTAGAGCCAGACCAGTATAGCATCGTGGTTCAAGAGCATAGACTCTGAGCCCAGCGATGGGTTTACATCCCAGCTGCCTGGCTCTGTGACCTTTTCTGCCTATTTCCTCAGCATTAAAATAGGTTAATAGCAGTCCCTACCTCACAAGGCTTTTGTGAGGATGAAATATTAGTATGTTAAACACGCATTTAGAATATTGTCTAGAATGTGAAAGCATTCTGAAAGTTTACCGATTATCATTACTGTTATCATTAACAGTTCCCCATTTTGAAGGTCTCGCTGATAGTTCCAGACTTTACCTGACTTCTTGTCATAGGAACACCTCTGCTTTCACCTGGTGTGTGCTGAGGAGGAATATGAGTGCCCAGAGCGGAAGTGCCCGCCGCCATCTTCTTCTGTTGACCTTGTTGCCCATGTTCATCATATTCAACCAGTAGTTTCTTTGCGGGAACCTTTAAGCCGTTTGTCCATTTTATGAGTGTTCTTAAATTAAAAAGTTAAAACCGTATCAAAATGTCATTCACAAACCCATTTAACTAGACACTTTGGAGACCACTGAATTAAAAGCCTGGGGTTTTTAAATACTCATTTCCATGGGTGTGTTAGTAAAGATTTAAAAAAGTTATAGATGGTTCAACTTTTTCAAACCTAAACGTGCTCTTGTAATTGTGAGGGGAACTGGAAAAAAAATTAACTCTCCTGAGTGTCTCTAGCAGATTGGGCATAGGGTGAGAAAGCTGGTCTCCACAGGTGTAGCTTGTGTTTGAAGTACCCTTGATTCACAGCACAGAACCTCTGTTTCATGTACAAATGCAAGTTGAAAAGGGAAGGCATATGCATTTTGTCCTTTTTGTAAAGCAAATTCTTTTAAGGCAGGCCCATAATATGGCCTTCTGTATGTATGTCTTGTGTGGCCCAACAGTTGTTTTTAATGGGTGACTCAATCAGTTAAGTGTCTGACTTCAGCTCAGGTCATGATTTCACAGTTCGTGAGTTCGAGCCCCGCATCAGGCTCTGTGCTGACAGCTCGGAGCCTGGAGCCTGCTTCGGATTCTGTGTCTCTCTGTCTGTGTCTCTGCTCTGCCCCTCACCCCCACCCGCTCACAATCTGTCTCTCTCAAAAATAAGTAAGAATGTTAAAAACATAATTATTATGGAAGATTTTTACTTATACTTACATGTAAGTATACACTGTATATTGTGTAAGTACGTGCTTATACTCACAGCTTTTTACCTTGAGACATATTTCTATAATTATGAAATGCTTGGCAATAACCTCACTTGGTACATAAAGCTAATTTCTTCAGTGCGTCAGTTTATCTGCTGAAACCAAACACGAACTGGATATTGTTTGACATTTGAGTCTCGCTGGTCTCCAGTATGTTGTGTTCATCCCCTTGAAGAGCCCATATGAAAACAATGTCGTTTCTTCCTGTGGGTTTTGTTAAAAAAGAATAATGAACTGAGGACATAATAAAACATATATCGTTACTCTAAATTACACCATTTCCTTGTAGGAAGCTCAGTGGTATTCATTTTGGTAGAACTTTATAAAATACTTTTATTTCTTCTAGGTGGTTGGTTCTAGCTATTGCCATGGTACGTTTTTATATGGAAAAAGGAACACACAAAGGTTTATATAAAAGTATTCAGAAGACGCTTAAATTTTTCCAGACATTTGCCTTGCTTGAGGTAAGTTTCCTACGATGCTGTTTTTCTATTGTTGTAATATTTATTTGAAAAATTGTTTGTTGAGCAAAGCCAGTCTTATTCTGCTGATGACATACCACCCACGGATTTGTAGAAAACCAGTGTTCACAGGGATTTATTTTATGTTGCATGCTATTGACTTGTGGTTTTTTTTTTATTTGCTTACAGATAGTCCACTGTTTAATTGGTGAGTTTCTGATTTAATTTTTATTGTTGGTATAAATTGCCTCCAGGGCAGCGGTTGACTTGTTTTTGTTTTTGTTTTTTAATGTTTATTTTTGGGAGAGGGAGAGTGTGAGAGCCGGGGAGGGGCAGAGAGAGAGGGGGACAGGGGATCCCAAGCCGGCTCTCTGTCATCAGCGCAGGGCCCCTTGTGGGGCTCAAAGTCACAAACTGCAAGATCGTGACCTGGGCCGAATTCAGATGCTTAACCAACTGAGCCACCCAGGCACCCCTGACTTGTTTTTCTCTTTAAGGAATTGTACCTACTTCTGTGATTGTGGCTGGGGTCCAAGTGAGTTCAAGAATCTTTATGGTGTGGCTCATTACTCACAGTATAAAACCGGTAAGTGATGCTAACGTGTTCTCTTCAGGAGCCTGTAGAAAAGCTTTTTATTAATAGGAGTCTAAAATATTAACATTGCTGTATTTCAGGAAACAGAACCACTAGACAGAAAAGGGCTGGGTTTGGATTTAAGTGTGATTGTCCATTAACTTAGTGCATTAGTAGAATGACCTTGTAACACAAGCAAAACTAAATATTTATGTCCACAGTCTACTCTCTGATGTTTCTCAGCTTTTAAAATTAATATTCGTATTCCGTCAAATAACGAACTGAAAATTCTATTTCCTATTGATGCGTATTGTCTTTGATCCTGTATTGAAGTCATCAGTGTCAACAGTTTATTGTTTCTCATTCACCATGGGGTGGTGTGGCAACAGGCATAAAAAAGCAAATGTAGTTCTGTAGATCTGAGCAAATGGGGAAGGCAAAATGAAAGTTGGAAGGGCTGAGGAACTTAGGGGAAATTAGCATATTATTTACTGAGGCATGACAGGAGACAGACCTAAATCTAATTAATGGCTTAAACCCTTTTAGACAAACAAACACCATGCTCACCATGCTCACTATGTCAAGACACTGGGCCTTATAAACCCATGACAGAAACATTTCCCAGATGGACCCTTCTGACCTTCTGACAGCCGCCAGCGTCTCCTGTCTACTTGAGGACAGATCTCTGGCCTCCTTTCCATTCCTGACATGCCTTTCTTGTCCCTAGTCTGCTTGAAATGATACCGTAACTCCCTTCCCTTGCCTGCTAGACTTACTGGCCCCCGTCCGTGTGGGGACAGATCACTGCCCTTCTGCCCTCTCACCACTCTGCACGTTAGCCCTTCCGACCGGTGTCTTTCACACACCTTACTCAGTCCACCTGGGCCCTTGCCAGTGCCCGCCATGCACTTAGCAATGACTGCCTGCCGTATGGAGAGCCAGACCTTTTATCCAGATTGCCATGCAGTTTAAAAGCAGGAGTCCAACATTAACAAAATAAAAGAGAGACTATTCCAGACAGTGAGCGAATGTAGGAGCTGGGCCAGGACTACAAAGAATCTGAAGACCGAGGAGAAAGAAGGACAAGACGGGGTGGCCAACGTTACTGCAGAGCAGTTAAAGAATCTAACAGGTTGCTCGCCCCCAAGAGAAAAAAGACCCATCTGCTCTCTTTTATCCTCCAAAGGATCTCTGCCTGAATATTACTACTTAATTGTCTCCAACAATAGTTTCCCACTGGCACCTTTCCACCACTCTTTAATTAACTTAGCCAACATTTACTGAGTGCCTCGTATGCACTTGACACTGTGCTAATGTCCGGATTTACAAAAACGGACGGGGCGGTCCCAGCTGTCATGCATCCTGGCTGTTGGGAAGTGGGGGTGCGGTCATACAGATGTGGAATCATTTGAGAAATACCGACTGCACATCTGTTCTGTGCCTGGGACTGTGCTGGGGACCTGGCTGTTCATAATACAAGTACAGTTCCTGCCTTGTGGAGCCTGTAGCTGGGAGAGATGGTAGACAAGTAGATGTGCAAATACAGCTGACCTTGAACAACATGCGATTTAACTGCATGTGTTCACTCATACGCAGATTTTTTTTTTTTTTTGGACAAATATAGTAAAGTACTGTCAGTGTATTTTCTCTTAAGTTTTTCTTAATAGGGTCTTCTTTTCTCTAGCTCACTTTCTTGTCAGAATACAGTATATAATACATATGATATACAAATGTGTTCATCAGCTGTTTGTATGTTATCAGTAAGGCTTCTGGTCACCAGTAAGCTTTTAGTAGCTAAGCTTTGGGGGAGTCAAAAGTTATACACACACAGGCTTCTTGACTACACAGGGGGCGTTGGTGCCCCTAACCCCCACGTTGTGCAGGGGTCAGCTGTCATGGTTTCATTATATTAGCGTTAGTGCTTTGAAACAAGACGAGTGCATTATATTACAATATACTTGGGGACTTAGTCTGACCTATGGAGGAGAAGGAAGGCTTCCCTGAGGAAGGAGTGTATAAATAGCACAGTGAGGGATACGCAAGGGTTAGGCAGACAGACTTTAAAACCAATTGGCAAGTGTTATGATACAGATCTGAACAAGGAAGGTAGACAAATACCTGCTTGGGGTGAAAGGAAGGGTTTGGGAAAAGTTTTCCAGAGGGCGTGATGTAGCTGGATCTTAAAGGATGAGAGACGGTTTTCTATGGGAGCCAATAAGTGAGTAAGTAGCATTCTCATGGAGGGATGTGTTAAGATGTAAACATTCAGAACATGTTCTGGAAATAATACAAAATTGGTGAGAGAAAGAGAGAGAGAGAGAGGTAGTAGTGGAGTGTTGAGAGATTGCAGGTTAAGTTGGAGAGACTTCTGAGCTCAGATTGTAAAAAACACCTTGACCACCATGCACAGGGGGTAGGATTTTATCCCTTTCTCCTGTTAAGCAATGGGGAGCCCGAGAAGCCTGTAAGTCACAGACGAGCTACTTCCAAATGTGTTTTTGTTTGTTTTGCTTTTGAGAGAAAACTTCCATCCACGAAGAGAGTAGAGTGGAACGAGTATCCGGGAGGCTGTTACGGGAGTCTGGATGGGAGAAGAGCCCCGAATTACAGTAGTGGAAACAGGAAACGGGTGGGCGGATGCAGGGGCCAGGGCTGCAGGAGGATGGGTCATCAGGTGACCGCCAGAAAGTTGGAACGTTAGATCGTTCCCATGCTGGTTTTGAGGGGGTGATGTCGTCCTCGGGTGGTTCTGTCAGTGGCTGGAGTGAAGGCTGAGGAAGAGAAAGCAGTAGAGATTTGACTCTTCCCCCGCCCCGGACGCGGTCGCGTTGTGTGTCATAACGGGATTACGTAATGGGGACTGCGTGAAGTTTGCTGTCTTGCCTCGGTCTACCCCTAACTTTCCAATGCGATAAAAGACACATAGTAAATAACTAAAATGAAATCTCTTCCCGGAGGAAAATGTTCAAGGTGAAACGACACTGTGGATTTCTCTGTGATTCTGCAGATCCAGAATGAGGAGAGCGTGGTGCTTTTTCTGGTCGCGTGGACTGTGACAGAGATCACTCGCTATTCCTTCTACACATTCAGTCTTCTCGACCACTTGCCATACTTCATTAAATGGGCCAGGTGGCGATGTCTTGCGGTTTAACTGCTCACAGCCCTGTGCATGTGCGTTTTGTGTGCTAACATCAGCGAACCGAAATTTGTGCCTTAGCCCCGTGATGCCAGGATGCTGTTGTTTGGCTGTTAGCCATATAATAACTTGCATTCTAAAGGCTTAACTTAATGATCAGAGAAAAATCATATTGATATATATTTGGAGTAAAATCAATGCAGGGCAAATTATATCAGTATCCTTAAATAACCTGAATTGGCCATTTATTTTTCTTTAAAAGCAAAATGTGGGGCGCCTGGGTGGCGCAGTCGGTTAAGCATCCGACTTCAGCCAGGTCACGATCTCGCGGTCCGTGAGTTCGAGCCCCGCGTCAGGCTCTGGTCTGATGGCTCGGAGCCTGGAGCCTGTTTTCGATTCTGTGTCTCCCTCTCTCTCTGCCCCTCCCCCGTTCATGCTCTGTCTCTCTCTGTCCCAAAAATAAATAAAAAACGTTGAAAAAAAAAATTAAAAAAAAAATAAATAAATAAAAGCAAAATGTACAGTTTTTTGAATTTTATTAAATAAACACAGTGCCAAAAATATGGCCTTTTGTCTGAATGATTTAAATTATTTTAGTAATCTGGCATCCATAATTTTTAGGATCTTATATATACAATGTCAACTTCTTTTTTTTTAATGTTTATTTATTTATTTTGAGAGAGAGAGAGAGCTCAAGCAGGGGAGGGGCAGGGAGAGGGAGAGAGAGAATCGCAGGCAGGCTCCATGCTGCCAGTGCAGAGCCCGATGCAGGGCTCACACTCCCAAACTGTGAGATTATGACCTCATCCGAAATCAAGAGTTGGATGCTTAATGGACTGAGCCACCCAGGTGCCCCTATAATGTCAGCTTCTTTGGTACGTTTTAAGTAGCAGAGACAGAAATTTTTAAAGGTCATACTTACCTAAACTGTATTATTTGGAATGTGACAAAATTTATATTTCAAGGGTTCTAAATATGTCTATCCTAAAGCAACAACTTTTATGTTTTTTTTTTTTAAGTTTGAATTCTTTGAGCACCTGATATTTTACAAAGTTATTATAAAAACAAGACTGCTCTTTGGAGAACAAATCATACCAGCCAGCGTAGATTTGTTTTTTTCCTTCCCTGTGTCATACTTACAGTTGCTACAAGAGTAACACGTGTTGTGTGCGTCCTCCATACCTGAGATGCAGGTTTGAACACAAGAAAAACTCTGTCCTCTCATGACCTAGGAGACAAAAAATGAAACCACTCACAGATATGTGAAATGCCAGATGGTGGGAAGGACAACTGGAGTGAAAGAGATCTATCCCAGATACGTCTGTCCCCTCTATGTCTGTTCTCCATAGGTAGGGTACAAGAGTTCGACGATATTTGCATCCTTTATATTTTCTGTTAAACAACAGAAGTAGTATGTTTTCGTTGTAAAAAACTCAAAAGTACAAAGTATATAGAATCAACACAGAAAGTTCCTGCTTATACCTACCTCACGAGCTCGCTTCCCCTGGAGGGAAGATGTTTGCAGTGTACCCATCCAGACTTTTTCATGTTAACGAAAATGTGAACATGCAAATGTGAGTTTCTAAAAACAGAAGTAGAATGACATTGTATTTGCTTTTTATATCTTGGAGCTTTTTTTTTTTTTTTTTTTAAGTCAAAACAGGAATTTTTAGATCTAGCTGTAACTCTTAATGCTGGGCAGTGTTCCGTAGTATGACTGGCCAGTTCTCTGTTGCTAGAATTTAGATAATTTCCAGTTTGCTAATAGTAGAAGGCCTGCTTTGAGATATCATAAACAATGCTATATCCATATATCTATTTAAAAAAAATTTTTTTGATGTTTATTTATTTATGTATTTATAATTTTTGAGAGACAGAGATAAGCAGGGGAGGGGTAGAGAGAGAGGGAGACACAGCATCCGAAGCAGGCTCCCGGCTCTGTGCTGTCAGTGCAGAGCCCAGCTTCAGGCTCGATCCCACAAACTGTGAGATCATGGCGTGAGCCAAAATCAAGAGTCAGACACTTAAGTGACTGAGCCACACAGGTGCCCCATATTTTTGTTTTTTATTTAAAAAGGTTTTTTTTGTTTATTTATTTTTGAGAGAGAGAGACAGAGTATGAGTGGGTGAAGGGCAGAGAGTGAGGGAGACGCAGAATCCGAGGCAGGCTCCAGGCTCCGAGTTGTCAGCACAGAGCCCGACGCGGGGCTCGAACCCATGAACCATGAGATCATGACCTGAACCAAAGTCAGATGCTTAACTGACTGAGCCACCCAGGTGCCCTTATTTCTATTTTTTAAAACCCTGGTATTTATAGTAACACATTCCTAACTAGTTTGAAAGTAAGCATACAACTAGCGTCAGATTTGATTTTGATCCCCGTATATTAAAAGCCTAACGCTTTTTTTTAAGTAGTTACTCCTTTTTCCTAACTCCTGTACTACACATGTTCAAATATAATGAACTGTTGAATATATAAAAAATCAAAAATAAAGGAAAAAAACCTTTCAAATTGTTTATAATACCCCTCTATCATGATTCTCACCGTTAACTGGATTTATATTCTTTCACACTTTTTATGTGCCCCAGCTCCTTTTAGACATTTGTGGCTGATCCATTTTGTTTCTTGAAAATGCTTCAAAATTGTCATTTGAACTTAAGCATATTGTCTATCGTAAGAAGGTCGTGCTCCCATGGATGTATGTTTGTTGGTTTTATTCTTACTGTAACTGAACATTCTTCCGCTTTGAGCAGTTGGGCCTTTCACACAGTTGGCGGTTTGGAGTGTCACCAGACTAATCCTAGAATATACCTCAGTGCCATCTTGCACGATCCCAGTCTTCCAGACTTCTGGCACCTTCGAAAATACTAATTCATGAGATAGTTTCTTCACTTGCCATATTTATACAATTTGTTTGTGAAAGGCACATGTCTTTAATGTTTTGTCTGTCTGCCTTTTAGAATGCATTTTGCATGTGTTGAATTTCTAGAAAAGTTCAAAGCTCTGCCATTGCATGTTTAAATTTGCTATTTAGAAATCCTTCCTCAATTGCATTAATGTTAAACCAGGTACTATAAAATCTTTCAGCTTTGAAATGTCCATGTTAGCATGATACATGTCAGTTAATCGTAATCACGAATCATTTTATTTCATGTCAAAAATCTTAAGTTCCCAGGCGTATTTGCCAACCTCGTTAAAAAACCTAAAATAATATTTGTATTTATGTTCAAATGTTGAAGCTTCTGTTCTCAAATAAAAGTTCCACTTTAAGAATGGCTTCTTATTTATAAGTAGCCGGCCTACTCTGACAGTTTGAATATACTTTGATGCTGTTTATGTGTTAGAAGTGTTCCTAGAAAAGTCCACTGAATAGGTACTTGTATATTGTTGTTTTTATGTTAATTTCCACTTTAATTTTGAAAATGCATTCCCTTCAAAAAAAATTTTAGGTGCCAATTGGGAATTTTAAAGGAGGCATTATATCTTTTTCTCAATAAGGAGTTAAATTTCTCATGCTGCCATCCGAACTTAGAGAGTTGGTGATGTGCAGTCTTTTTAAAGTGCAAAGAAAGTAAATGACATAATTCTTTCTCATTACATTAAAAATAATCAGTGGCCGAAGGCCTTAAACTAGTTCACTCTAGGAGTGATAGGGTTTTTTGTTGTTGTTGAAGAACAATGCTTCCAAAAAACTCATTGGAGAGTCACATAAAGTTTAAAAACCACGTAAATAAGTTTGAACGTTTTACTGGAGAAGGGCTTGTAAAATGTTCACTTATATGATTTTAAATTGAGTTAGGACATTAAGACTGGAAAAGAGTGATTTAAATAATATACAAATTACAAAGACTAGTAAGAAAGCAGATGATATACCCAAGGCAAGGAGGGGATAAACAGGGACAGTAAAAGGATCATTGGTCTTTTCTTTCACCACTTAGTTTATTTTGGCAAATAATTCTGTTCCTCTCCCATCTCTTATCCTTGTATGCCCTTGGCATACTTGGTATCACCAGTTTCCTGCCATGCTGATGATTTTAACTTTTCTCTACAAATATTATCTTAATGCCAACAACATGATTAAATAAAATATGGATTGATTTGATTTCTTTCTTTTTCCACCGAGATTTTGACCTTTATTTTCTGTGGTAACTGCCTTGGAGAAAAATGATTTTCTTTAATGGAGAAATGTTGTCGCCTTGGGTCCTTGCTGCTCTTTCTGCTGGAGGCCCGCAGAGACTTGCAGAATGTTTCTCTCAATGCAGGTGGAAGTGACGGCTGGCTACTCTGCATTAGAGACCCCGCCATAGCCCAAATGAACAAGCTTGTGATTTGGGGTTTTGGAAACAACTTTCTCAGTTCTGTTTTAAGCAAGTTGTTCCTTTAACGTGGGAATTTTGGAAACAACTTGTCTTTCTTGTTTTGTTATGAAAGCAGTTTTAGACAATATATTCATTAGTGGTTACGGAAACCTTAGGTAGCTTTATTTCAGTTTTCTGAAATGGTAATTAATTCTCTTTTAATTAGTAACCACAATAGGGTTTTCAAATGCCTCCAGAGAACCCCTTTGGTAATTTGAAGATGTAGATACAAAGTTAGGATCATAACTGGTCTTTTAAAACACTGCTCCTGACCAGTAAGTGACTCGTTCAGTTCTGATTTCAGGTGTCAAAGAAGTTACCTTTACAATACCTTATAATACGTACAGGTACTTTACAGTATTTACAACACTTACGTGCTTTGCAGTACAAAACTACATATATATTTTTAACATGTATACCATTATTTCAGTACTGTAAAGTAAGTTGACTTCTTATTTTATTAAGATCTTGCCATCTTAAAATGGAAACTGCTATGAGAAAAAAGGAAGATCATTAAATTTATAAGCAAATAATTAAAGTAGAGAAAACTAACCTGTGAGGGGCATTGTAACTATGTGCAGGATGAATTTTTAGGTTTAAAGACAGTAGTAGCAAAAGAATGATGATGTCAAATCCAGTCATTGCCCTAGAAAAATAATTCCTTGAGGTCTTTCTTTTCTCCAGATACAATTTTTTTATCATCTTATACCCTGTTGGAGTTGCTGGTGAACTTCTTACAATATATGCTGCCTTACCCTACGTGAAGAAGACAGGAATGTTTTCAATAAGACTTCCTAATAAATACAATGTCTCTTTTGACTACTATTATTTTCTTCTTATAACCATGGCCTCATATATACCACGTAAGTATATGGTTATTAGTACTTTGGTTTAACAGATGCTGTGAAAGTTTTTGTAAAGTATCATGATATGCTGGCTTAATAAGCAAGGCAGCATAATGGCTTACAAATATATCAAAACTTCTGTTCAACCCCACATTTAAAATTCGTAATTTTAAATAATTGAAGAGTGAGTCAAAAAAGACTGTTTCCTAGTTATAAGGAAAAAGGTAGGTAAATTGATACACAAATGACTGCCTTCTCAAAATCATTTAAAGAGAAGCTTAATATGACTTTTTTTTCTTTTTAAAGAAAAGATAGAGCCCACATCAGTGAACTATTTGCCAGCATTTAGAATTACTTCTCTGAAGATAAACATTTTATCCAAGAAAATGTCGGGTCATTTCTATCTATTCCTTGAGCATATACTTGGAAAAGTTATTCAAGATTACTTTTTAGTCTTGTGTGTGTCGCTCTATGTACTAGAAAATAATGAAGGTGCTTTTTTAAAAATATTTTTTTAATGTTTATTTATTTTTGAGAGAGAGTGCGAGCATGCACGAGCGGGAGAGGGGCTGAGGGAGAGAGGGTGGGAGGGAGAACCCCAAGTGGGCTCTGCACTGACAGCAGAGAGCCCGAAGCGGGGCTTGAACCCATGAACTTCAAGATCATGACCTAAGTTGAAATCAAGACTTGGATGCTTAACAGACTGAGCCATTTAGGTGCCCCATTAAAATATTTTGAATAATTCAGCCTCTTCACTAATTTCTTGTCCCCTTTCAGTAGGTTGCAGTGAATTGGTGAGGCTTTACTCACTTCATGTAAATACCCACAGGGTTAATGTTTTTCGGTCAAATTTTGATAGTCACCAGCAGGAAATACACAAGTAAAACAAGACCGTTATTTACTTTTCTCAATAAAATTAGAGACTCTAAAGTCCGTGAGGGAGCCAAGGAAATAAGCAGAGTTTATAGCATCTAAAATCTGCATCGACACGATATAAAATATTTTATGTAATGGGGGTGCACATAAAACTTGGCCAGCCCCTTGAGGCCTCGAACTTTGAAGCTTTTCAAAATTGGCATTGACTTGATGGTCACACAGTGCATTTATTCCCCTCATCTTCTGTCAGTTGGGCCTAACTGTCATCAGATCATCCACCAGCGGCCGTTCGGGAGGGCTGAGGGGTGGAATGTCTGCGGCACCCGTGTGCGCCCTCTGCTTCCGCAGCGTCTGGTGAACGGCACCATGCCTGGCGCAGGGCCACGGCCTGCTTCCGTTTATATCCTATTACAGGTTTGGGAATCGGGTCCCCCTCTTCCTTGTAACTGCGGAGGCATCTCCACAGAAACCCGAGGCCCAACAGGTCATGGCTGGAAACCATCAAACTAGTAACTGTTGGTTGTGTGTTCAGTGGTGTCCTGAGAGACGTAGACTCTGGCCCGTGTCACTAGGAGCTCCGTTCACGATGCTGATGGTTCCGTGAGGGTCCCACTTGCTGGAGCGTCCGTCAGCCAGGGGGATGTTTTCCACTGGATCGTTAATATTAGTACTCAAAAGAAGTGCTACTCTCATTTTTCAATAATGACATTACAGATTAGAGGACATCGCAATGAGGACGTTACAGACAAGGCTTACAAATCACCCAGGTAGTAAGTAAGGCTAGGGTTTGAACTCAAGCCTGCCCTTCCACTACACTACTCAGAATGTGATAGAAGTATTTTCAATAACTGGTCAGTTAGGTTTAAGTATATTTTACCTGAATATGTTCAGGCCCCTGGGTATGATCCGATGATTACATTTATCAAGATGGGTGATACCTAAATTAAAAAGAATAAAATCCGTTGTGTATTTTTCTTCCATGTGGGCTAAGTTCTAAAAATAGTTAACTAAAGTTGCCTGAGCAAGATATTCAAAGCTTTTTTTTTGTCATTAATTGATTTTAATAATTCAGTTCATCATTTTCAGAGATATTTTTACAAATATTTATGTTGTTTATAGCTGATGTTAATTTGTATACCCACTAACATTTACACTATAGTTTAAAAGCCCTGGTTCAAATGGGCTCAAAGTAATTCTTCAAATTTGGAAAGGCAGGTGACCATTTGTCTAACTGACTTAATACATATACATAAATGTGTATATAGCAGAATACGCATATACCCAACCAAGAGAGGCTTCTGCTCTCGGCGTTCTGGCCCTCCACTGATCATTCTCCACACAGGCCTCCCCTCCCCTTCTAGACCGCTTTCTAGAAACCTGGGATCATGGAATTTGTGACCCAAGTGGTGCTGAGCGTGCATGCACCTAGGGACTGCACGGATAGGCCTCTTCCCCAGTCTGTTCTCCTGAGGGATAAACCATGTCACCAGTGAAAACGGTCCTGAGATCGAGGGGTAGCCAAAGGGCAGCTGCGTATGAAGGGTATGGATACAGTTGGGTCGTGTGGGCGTAGATGTCCATACATGTTCATGAGACCCCGAGTGATACGGGATAGCCAGTGGACCAGAGAAAAGGGGGCCGGGTGGGGCAGTTTTCCTTGTGCTGGAACTTTCTAGCACAGGATTCCAAAGAGTTACAGAGTTCTAAATTCAAACGTGGCCTTCCAGGTCATTACAAAGGTACATTTATCAAGATATTTAACTTTGCTCCAGAATCCCCAGCAGTTAATGGCATTACAGCCATACCCTGGAGATACTGTGGGTCCAGTTCCAGGCCACTGCCATAAAGCTATTACTGCCATGAAGTGAGTCAGATGAATTTTTTGGTTTCCCAGTGCACACCAAAGTTAGGTTTGCATTATGCTGTAGTCTGTTAAGTGTGCAATAGCATCAATGTTCACATCTTAATTTAAAAATACCTTGTTGCTAGAACATGCTCCCCGTCAGCTGGGCTTTCAGTGAGTCCTAACCACTGATCACAGATGGCCATGACAAGTACGATAATAATAATAATGAGGAAGGTTGAAGTCTTGTGAGAATTACCAAAATGTGGCACAGGGACACAAAATGAGCAGATGCTGTTGGAAAAATGGTGCCAACAGACTCGCTCGAGGTGAGGTTACCACAGACCTTCAATGTGTAAAAAATGCAATCAAAGGAGGTGAGCCTGTAAAACATGTAGGCGTATGGTATGTGGAGGCCCACATTTCTACTCTTTCCCCGAGCTCTGTGAATATTTGGGAAGGCCGAGGTGGTGGATGATGTGCTTGCCCTCAAAGCTTGCTACTGGGAAGAACTTTCTAGTACCAATACCTTCTTTTGTTTTCTTTTTTTTCAATCAGTGTTTCCACAACTCTATTTTCACATGTTACGCCAAAGAAGAAAGGTGCTTCATGGAGAGGTGATTGTAGAAAAGGATGATTAAGTGATCCCTGCAAACAAGGTGCTTTTTCCAGAATAACCCGGATTACTTGAGTCCAAGTTTTAATAACAAGAATAAACAACTTTATGAAATATTACAGCTTGTATGATTTCTTAGAATATAACTTGAGATGTGGTGTTTGCCAATATTTGTCTTCACATTGTGCAAGGTCAGTTTCCTATAAAAACTGTGCGTGTGTTTATTATCAACTCCCGGGTAGGTGATGATCATGAAGAAAATAATTGGCTGTGTTACCTGGAAAAAAAATACTTTTTTTTGTTTTTGTTTTTAGCTTTACTCAAGTTTTTTTGTTTTTGTTTTTGCGGCATATGCTCCAAGGTTTTTAAATCAATATTTACAAATGAGTTTAATGATTTAACATTATGATACTTGGCGGTGATATTTATATGATATTTATAAATGAAAGTAAATGCAGAATTATAATAACTTGTTAGTAATGTATTGGTATTTCCTGAACCCAAGATCTGTTTCTTACAAGTTAGATGGCAGCATTTTTGATTAATAACAATTTTTGGAAACATGGACATAATTGGCTATGGTAGGACTTTTGATAAAGTAGCTGTATAACAAAATATCCAAACAGATGTCACAATTGGAAAATATTCTTTGAATATATGTCTAGGCTGTTAAAATTACATATACCACTAAGCAAATTTATTTCTATTTGAATTAACCTTCAAGGACCACCTTTTCAACTGTAAGGATTTTAAGGGACTAGAAAGAATGAATGTATACTTTGCCTCACTTGTAAAAAACAAAAGAATAACATTGGGTCTGATCATAACATTATAGTCAGAACTCTGGCTGCAAAAGGTTTCTCTGTACCTAGACTCATCTAATAAAAATCATGATAATCTCTTTGTGGTACTTAGGTAATGAAAAGTTTTGGGCTATGACATGACAGACTCATTTTATTCTGAATTCCATTGAGTTTAAGCAAAAGAGTCTTATGGTGAAGCTCCTGAATTCCATTGAGTTTAAGCAAAAGAGTCTTATAGTGAAGCTCCTCGCCATGCGTTTAGTAGAAAGACATACGGAAGATACTTTAATACTTACTGCTTTAATTCTTAAGTAGGCCCTTTAAATATTTTTCCCCTTACGTTAAGGTATGCTGCTTTACTGGCCCAGTTTAGAGAGGATATGAAATATGTGACTTTCAAAGAAGAGGGTTTTTTTGCATCCTGCAGCTATGGAAGTGTAACTTTGGCCTTAAGTGTTTTGTAACGTTCGCACTTGCAATCAACACGTAGCATTACACTTTTCAAAACTGTTTTGCGTTACCACCTCCTTCTCTGTTTTCTTCCTGTGGAGATTTGTAGCGAGAATAGTTCTGCAAACTTTCATTTCAGATAACGTGATTTTTGAAAGGTGCTATTTCCTTTATTACATTACACTTTAATATTTCTCTGCAGCTGAATGTTTCAACGAGCACAGTGTATTCTGTGTATTAGGCTACTAATTCTCAAAATGCAAATGTTCATTCTGCTTTTTACACTGCTTGATCTGTTTTTGTCGTGAGTTTTTATATGGAAGAAATTTTCAGGGAGTTTTTCCCTTTGGTACCATAGTATAAGAAGATCAAGTAAATATTGATCCTGTTAGATGCTTGTCCTGCTCAAAATATTTTAAATCCTATTCCTAAAACTTGTGTCAATTCAACTTGTACCCCCTTCAAGCAGCTGTAATAGCTCTTTTTCCTTTAGTTGTGGAATATCCTGAAGTAGAAATTGTGATTAACTTTAATAAAAATGAAAATGTCTCAAACAATTATCTACTGACCTATGTTAGCATATTATCCCTACACTTTAAATTTAGTTTATCTTCTGTATCTTCTATATTCAACTAATTCTAAACTGTCTCTTGTGTAGAAAATGAAGGGGTTAAATGATATTTGGATCTTAAAGAGGGGGTATTTGAAATTCCTTTGCACTTATTTCCTGTGCCTGCATATTTTAGAGTTCTCCCGAAGTCATCCTAACTTTCCTTTTGCAGTAGACGAACCAGGACGTGAATCAAACAGAGCTTCCATTTGGTCCTGAAGATTTTGGCATTTGGAAAGCATACATCAAGACTTTTTGATACTAACAAGTTTTCAGTTATATTTGGTGACACTCCATAAAAATCTGATTGTTTTAAATTTTTCATAGCTTGAAGGATTAATACACAATATATACAGTGTGTACAAGTCTTTTTTTTTCTTTTACTTTTCATGGCCTTAATTTGATATTAATACGATAACATCCCTGTTATAACTTAATATTTAGAAGCATGACAAAATAAACACAAGAAAGTCATTTTCACCAAAAGCTTATATTACTTGACATCTCTAGGTTCTCAGAAGCATTATTTCCACACCTTTGGATTTGTAAGCATCTGTTTCGTATGCCATGGTCTCCTGGTTTCTGACGATACATGGCAGGTGATGTGGATTCATGCACTGACCTGTCCCCCACACATATTTATTTTGTGGCAAATGTGCGTCAAGTGCTGCTGTAGGGAATTGGCATCTTTTTCCTATCATCCCCCTCTCCACCCTACGCAGTAGGACCTCTGACACAATTGTTAGGTCGGTTAGGAAATCACATTGCAAAATAATCACAAAATACCGTGTATTGGAGAGCTGATGTGGCAGGGGGTTTTGTTGCTTACGTGTGTGTAAGTGTATCTACGCCACTAAACAGGTAACATTCTGGTTTAAAGCTACTTTCAAATAGACCCAAAATCAATTACAGATATGAAACTGATAAAAGAAATCATTAAGGCACAAGGAAAGGAAGGAAAGAACTATTAGGGAAAAAAAATAACCATAAAAATCAACATTTGAATTATTTTTCAAATCAACGTGCAAAACGCAGAACTTTTTTCCACTAACCTATATAGTGATCTGGGACGTACATATAACTGATAGAAGAAAAAAGAACAACACAGTTCTGTAATTTCTAGGATGAAGGAAGGCATTGAATGGAAGTGAAGATTTGGTTTGTTTATATTTTTAGATTTACAAAACAACTTAAATAGACATAAGTAGTACCTCTAGATATGAAGCTTAAAAATATGTCCCAAAAGTTTTAGTTTTTTTAGTGTTCTTATGATAGCTTTAAAAATATTTTTATCACTTTTTATTTTGAAATAATTTAAAACTTAACGGGAAAGTCGCAGGAATGCTAGAACGTCTTTGTTTGAATTCCCCACTTCTAACACTTTGCCCCATTTGCTGTTAGCATTCTCTCTCTCTGACTTTCTCTGTTTCTCTCCATACTATTTTGTGAGCCATTTGAGAGTAAGTTGGAAACATGAACTTGTGATTACTTAAGAACAAGGGCATCCCCTTACATTGCCGCAGTGCAGTGACCCAAATCAGAAAATTCCACGTTGATAGAGTACCTTTCTCTAGACTACAGACCTCACGCAAATCTCCCCAGCAGGGTCTTTGGAACACATACGTGCTCTGGGTCAAGATGCCGTCCTGGTTCGGGTGTTACCTGTCCCCTCTTCCGGTCTAGAGTGGCTCCCTGATTTTTCTTCATGCTTCATGACTTTGACTTTTTCAGCAGTACAGGGGAGTTACTTTGTAGAAAGTCTCTCAATTTGGGTTTGATGTTTCCTCATGATTACATTCAATTTATGTATGCTTCAGCAGGAATATCGATTTGTTCCATTTACTGGTGATAGTAACTTGGATGTGTTAGGGTTTTTGTTTTATAATATTACAATAACAAGTAGGCATTTTAGTAATAGAAGCCCTTTTTGGTCTAGTTCTTTGGAGTTTTGTCTTTGAAATCAGGCACTGGGATTTTTTTCTTTTTTACCCAATTAAGATGCTTGTGCTCTGATACATGAAGATGGATGTCTTTTTAAGTACTTAAAAAGTACTAAATTCTTTTTACACATGCAATTTCCGGGCATATTATTAACTCACCTTTCTATTGACTTCTATGTCTCTAGACTATAAATCTCGGTGACTAATTAATATACTTTGGTTTTGCTTAAAAGTTCTTAACCACAGCATTCTGTTGTATACTGACATACTCTTACCATGTTATTCTGCTATACTAAAATGATAAATAACACAAGACTGAGGTTGTTGTAAAAATTAATTTTACTTTATTTATGGTAGTGTCTTACCCCTATATTTTAAAAAGCAATTTGTACAGTTTGGAAATTGAAAATTATTCTTAAATCCACTTAATGCTTTGTGGTTTTATTCTGAGGATAATGGCTGAAGAGAAATGGTCGTCAGACCACAGCTTTTAGAAGAGCCGACTGAGATCCCAGAGTCCCTCCCATAGAGATGTTACATCAGTGGCTGCGGGGCTGAGAAAGTCTGCATTTTCAGCAAGATGCTGAGCAGCTTTGGGGCAGGCAGTTTCATTGCTGTACCCCCTTTGACAAACACTACGGTAGGGACATATCGGGGGGTGGAGGAAGAAGATTTCTTACAAATGCCCTTTTCAGTGTACTTAATATCATCACTGAAAAAGCCAACATTCCTACATCATTCCGTATTGTCTCTAATCAAAATGAACACCATAGTTTGAGTTTATACACATGGAAAACTTGAACTTAACATTGTAGCAGGATTCTGGCACAAAGTCACAACACCGAGGCTTTTCTTTCCAGGAAGCAACTTTATTCGTACCGGCACCGCTCAGTTGGGCTCGTACCGGAAGAACTGAGCCCTGAACGCCGCGTGGCGTAGTTTTTTATATATTTTTAACTCCTTTGTCTCCCATATATGGTAGTATACAAACATGCAGTCTGATGAAGTGGTCTCATGGTACAAGGTCGTGAGGGATGTTGTCTTGTGCTCTATAGCCAGGTTGTCTTGAGGTGTTTTTTGTTTTCTCCTTAGGGAGGGGACCCTATCGCAACATAGTATGAAGAAGTAAGACATTCTCCATGTGTTTTTTTAAACACTATTATTTTACAGCCATACAGTTCACCCGTCCACTCGCCGAGGTGTAGTATAGAACATAAGACAAGTAACATCCAGAGTAATAGGGGTTTTTTTTTGTTGTGCTGAATTTAATGATTCGAATTAAGTGGACATCATTACAGTTAGAAACTATGTTAAAAGACTTTAGTTTGATGGTATCGTTAATCGAACAGAACTTCTAGTCTCTGTTGTAAATCAGACACACACGTACACACCAGAGAGGAATGTATTCAAGATTGTGAAAAAATGTATATGCCCCTGTTTTTTGAGAAATATGTGCATGACAGCAAGTAATTATAATTTGCCGGGATGATTTGTAATTCAATCGTCAGTTGACTAAAATAGGTTTGTAGCTAAATTAATATGCTCTGAAGCTGGTTTTTATTGAGTTAAATTTTAACTGAATTTCATTAGAACCCTTCCAACAGAAATGAATCTTAAGAACTGAAGAAATGGAAAGATTAATTTGCAGTAAGTGTACTCAAAAAGGGAAAAAAAAAGACTTTTAATCAGTTTTTAGCTGGGAGAATGTAGATTTTTGAGCGTCAAATATTCCTTTTCAAAGCTCCAACTTTATTTGTAACTTGTATGCATAAGCATTTTCACCCAAATCTGGAGTTACTCTTTTATTTCAATATTAAAATCAACATAATTTATATAGAGGCTTATTTTGTAGCATTAAAAGTGTATTACATCTTTTCATGAAAATTAAAATATCAGAAGGTTCAGGATTTCAGGAATACTTTTTTGTTTTGGTTTGGTTTTTTTTGGTAGAAGAGGTGCTATTGTCTGTGGTAAGTAGTATAAACTAACAACATGATAGGTACCAAAAGTTAAGTGTGACTATAGATAGCAAAAAGACTTTTAAAAATTATTTTGTGAGAATGTTGGTTATTTTATAGGTTGGCCATGTTCATAGTTCTGAAGAAGTGTGGGTCCTGGAAAATTCCTAATTTATTATGGTGAGGAGTTATCTGTTTTATGTAAATTCATTCACATAGTCTTTTTTTTTTTTTTTTAAGTTTATTTATTTTTGGGAGAGAGAGCACAGGGGAAAGGCAGAGAGAGCAAGAGAGAGAGTCCCAAGCAGGTTCCACGCTGACATCCCAGAGCCTAATGCGGGGCTCAGACCCACAAATCATGAGATCATGACCCGAGCCGAACTCAAGAGTTGGACACTTAACTGACTGAGTCAGCCAGGCACCCCTCACATAATTTTTGAAAATATTTCAAAAATATTTTCTGTGAAGTACACTGCATATGTGTGTTGTAAACACTCCTTGAATTTCTGTTGAGATTTGTTGTTGTTGTTGAGTAAACTTTGAAAGAAGAAATTACCACATTTATTCTAAAGTTTGGTGGAATGAAGGCTGAGTTGTTTGAGCGGCAATTCTAGTCTCATAAAGGAAGTGAATTAACTTTTCAAGCTGTAAATATTTCTGTAGGGGCTAAAAAGAGCACATGGACTTACTTCTTGACAAATACAAAATAAAAAAATTATGACGATACCTTAGGATATCATTATTAGATTCTGATGACAGGTATTTTGAAATTCTCTCTCATCAGCCACATTTGGTGGTGGATTGGTGGCTTGTGGAATGGTCGAGAATGAGGCATGGGCATAAGACCTGTGGTAGATTTGGAGGAAAAATACCCAATTTTCTTTGGCTTCAGAGTCCTTTGTAAAGAGGGTAAAAGGTTGTCTGAGTTGCAAACGAGAGAACATTTATAACTGTAGCACAGACTTTCTCAAATATAAACACTCAGTAAATATTGATGTTAGTGACAGTTTGCTTTTAATAGTTTTATTTATTTTAAACAGATTATTTTTTTTATACTTTTTAAAAATGTTTATTTATTTTGAGGGCGGGGGAGCAGAGAGAGGGGGGGAGAGAATCCCAAGGGGGCTCAGCGTGCAGAGCACGACATGGGTCTCGATTCTACAAACCGTGAGATCATGACCTGAGCCTGAAATCGAGAATTGGATGCTTAACCAACTGAGCCACCCAGGTGCCCCTGCTTTTAATGGTTTTATAACAATGATATTGTGTCAGGTGAAATTCTGCCATTGTACCAAACCCACTTGTTTCTTGGGTAGAATTTAATATAATTTATAAAGAATTGTCTTGGTAACATTTTCTTTTCCCATATTTTTTCTTTCTATATTGATTTGAAGGATGGCTGATATTTAATGATTTATTGTTCTTATCTTGATTAGACATAGAAGGACATCATTTCATTTGGTAGAATGGTGGAAAGAAGTTACCTATAAATTGATCTCTTTTAGGATACATGTGGTATCCTGATGGGCATATCTTTTGATAGTGACTATTTACGCTAAGGCAGGATCTGTGGTGAGGTATTTTCCAGCCAGCCTGGTCCCCCCTTGGCAGTCCACTGACAGCAGTCCCAGGACTGAGGGTATGTGACCATCTTTACAACAAGAGATCCTTTTAGAGAATTCCATTATGTCAGTGTATTATTAATAATTTGTACATATGGCATTAAGTATATAAAAGTTTTATAGGTTTGTCAAATGAAGAGTTCCTTAACCAGAATATGACATAATTTTATTCAGAAATGCCTCATTGATCTGCCATTGTTAGCAGTAAGATGGTTTTCCAAAAAACTTAAGCTCATCTTAAGTCCCCATTTAGAAAAATGAGATGTAAACCTCTATCGTCCTAAATGGTGTGCAAAATCTAGATTTTTAAATTATCTTCTGTCATTTCTTTTTTAAACTTTTTTTAATGTTTGTTTTTGAGAGAGAGAGAGTGTGAGCAGGGAAGGGGCAAAGAGAGAGGGAGAGAGAATCCAAAGCAGGCTTCAGGCTCTGAGCTGTCAGTATAGAGTCTGATGTGGGGCTCGAACCCACGAACCATGAGATCATGACCTGAGCCAAAGTCAGATGCCCAACTGATGGAGCCACCCAGGTGCCCCTATCTTCTGTCATTTCTAATCTGAAAAACTAGATGACCAAATTGGTTAGAATTGAAGTCATATGGTCTGGTTGTTATGGTTTTAGACGAGTCAAACTCACTGGTTTTAGAGACCATGCCAGCTTATATTGGCTGTTTAGAAAGGTCAAAACTCAAATACAGTCAGATGCAGGGTAAAAAAAATGTTCTTTTTCCCTTTGTTCCAATACTTCAAGCATTAATAACAGCTTGGTATCTTTATAGGCCTTTTTTTTTTTTTTTAAGTTTACTTATTTATTTTGAGAGAGAGAGAGAGAGAGCAAGCAGGGGCGAGGCAGAGAGAGAGGGAGAGAGAAAATCCCAATCAGGCTCCACACTGTCAGTGTGGAGTCCGACGTGGAGCTTGAACTCACAAACCATGAGATCATGACCTAAGCTGAAAGTCAAGAGTCAGATGCTTAACCGACTGAGCCATCCAGGCACCCCTCTTCATAGACTTTTATAAAACACACTTGCTCTTCTGTTTTACACACACACACATGCACACGCATAATTGTTAAATGAAGTAATCTGTACATATTTTATAGAATTTTGCTCGCACACTTTAGAGAGTTCTATGTACATACATGTGCGTGCTATTCCATAACATGTATTGCTGCATTGAGGTGCACTTGTGTATAATTACAAGGACACAGACATAACCATATCACAATTAAATGGCAATGTGATAATAGTAATATCATCAGTATATTATAACATTCATTGAAATTTATTTTGTAGCAGGCCAGGGGCTAATTTACTTCATTAAAAAAAAAAAAACAACCAAGGGAGGTACATGCTATTATAATAAATATTTTGCCAATAAAGGATTAGCCTCGGAGAGGTGAAGGCCCAAGAACATTGTACCTTTGTGCAGATATACATATGTAAGAGACTGCTTACGTGCCAATTGTCAGGCTAAAGGGAATACCCATTTTAAATTTTGGTTGATGCCGTTAAGTTGTGCTCCAAAAAAGCTGTTATCGATTTGGTCCCCAACAGCAAGACATGGGAGCACCTATACCATTCATATTCCTACACAAAATAGTGTCAGTTTAAATTTTTTTTCCAATTTATGTTCACCTGATTATTAAAACCGCATGTATTTTCATATGTTCAGTGATTATTTGTATTTTTCATGTGAATTTTTCAGGAATATTGTTTGCCCCCCATTCTGTCGAATTATTAGTCATTTTTATTGATGTGTAAGTGCATATGTAAGTCATCTATGTGCATTCTTTTTTTTTTTTTTAAGTTTTATTTATTTTTGAGAGAGAGACAGAGTGTGAGCAGGGGAGGAACAGAGAGAGAGGGAGACAGAATCCGAAGCAGGCTCTGAACTGTCCGCACAGAGCCCGATGCTGGGCTCGAACTCATGAACTGTGAGATCATGACCTGAGCTGAAGTCGGACACTCAACCGACTGAGCCACCCAGGTGCCCCTTCATCTGCTTACATTCTTTAACATACACGTTTCTTTCCATTAAGCGCTTATGATTAGTTTTGTTTATAAAGTTCAAAACTTGCCAATCTTTTCTCTATGTTTTGTTCGAAAAGACCTAGACACCTCAAAACCTTAAGTACATTTTCTCTTATTATCATTTTATGGCTGGTGTAACTTTCTTTTCATTGACATGTTGAGGGTTGTGGTGTAGGATAGGAGTCTAATTTTATTCTTACCTGCATGAATTTCACATTATTCTAACAGTGCTCATGGAGTACGACCTCCAGTTCTCTGCCCCGAGTGGGATGGTATGTGTCAGGGAAACTTCATTTCAAGGTTACCTGAATAGACAGTGCTGTCAGGGGACAAGGGAAGGGCCTTGCACTTGTCACACAGGTAGGTGATTTGCACATTTAGGCTCCCGTTCTCCACTCTGCTTTTGTCTGTGTGTCTCTTCAAATATGAGCATGAATCTACTTTCATTCTCAGATTGCAAATATTTGTTTTGTGTCTCAGCCTATCGGTAGTGATGCCATTGGCCGGAAATGCCTGGGGCAGTCATCTGGGCCCATGCTTGTGATGAGCCCCCACACACGTTTCCCCAATCACAGCCCATGTTGTGGCTGACCCGGACCTGTGGCTCTTTGCAGGACACATGTCAGCAACAACCATCAGGGGACGCTGAAAAAACAAAGCTCATGACTCGCTGGTTCTGGAGGGGGTACCGGACGTCCAAGGGCCACACCCTCGTGAGATTATGGAGAGAGACCATGAACCTGGGGTTCTGCCTTCATTGGGCTCATGGGTGGGGTGCCTAGGGTTTTGTAGACTCACTCTTTATGGGTGAATTGAAAACATAACTGTAAGGCTTAAAGGGCAGGGAGGGAGAAGCGGGGTGTCCTCAAGTGGTCGGCTATCTGGGTCCCCAAGGGCTTTCTAAAAGGGAACTGCCCCACTGGGGCAGCCTCCTTATCTAGTTGTATGGCTGGCCATGTGTTTATTCGAGACGGATCTTTGAAATGGGAGTCCTTGGCCATCAAAGGCTTAATACCAGGCACTTATTTACATTACAATCAAAAAAACAAATTGCTAGGCACTTACGTTACAAGGCAAAATAGAAAAAATCCATTTATGAGCTGCCTGTTGATTATTTTTTCCTCTTATAGGGGCAGCCCTCAATTAGAAATGGCGGATTTGGCCATTTGTGAATCTAGAAGAAAGGTGAACCGCTAGTGTAAAATTTCTTAGCTTTCTGTGGGTTTTGTAGAAATCCTTGAGTGGAACAAACACCATTTTAATCTGGAGCTAGAAATATGGTGGAAGGTTTTTTGTTTTTTTGTTTTTTTTTAAAGAAATACTATTTTACTTACTTATTTTTTATAAGTTTATTTCTTTTGAGAGAGAGAGAGAGTGAGAGTGTGAGGGAGGCGCAGAGACAGAGGAAGAGAGAGAGAATCCCAAGCAGGCTCCACACCGTCAGCACAGGGCCCGATGTGGGGATCAAACTCATGAGCTGTGAGATCATGACCTTAGCTGAAACCGAGAGTTGGACGTTTAACCGACTGAGCCACCCAGGCACCCCAATATTTATTTATTTGTTTGTTTGTTGTTTATTTTAAGTAGGCTTCATGCCCAGCATTGAGCCCAATGCAGGGCTTGAACCCTGGGATCATGACCTGAGCTGAGATCCAGAGTTGGATGTTTAACTGACTGAGCAACCCAGGCACTCCCAAGCAATATGATTTTATTTTATTTTTTCAAAGTTTACTTATTTTGACAGAAAGAGAAAACACAACCGGTGGGTGGGGAGGAGCAGGGAGAGAGAGAGGGAGAGAGAGAATCACAAGCATCGAGGAACCTGATGTGGGGCTCGAGCTCCTAAACCGTGGGATCATGACCTGAGCAGAAACCAAGAGTTGGACCCTTAACTGACTGAGCCACCCAGATGCCCCAGGAATATGATTTTATTGTACTTTATTTATTTTAGGAATATGATTTTAAAAATTCTTTACATATAAAAATCCTCGATACATTGTGAATGGGGGGAAAACAAGGAGGTGAAATAGTGCATATAAAATGCATGTTTTGTTTAAAAAAGTGGGAAGAGGGGCGCCTGGGTGGCTCGGTGGGTTGAGCGTCCGACTTCGGCTCGGGTCATGATCTCACAGTTCATGGGTTCGAGCCCCGCATCGGGCTCTGTGCTGACAGCTTAGAGCCTGGAGCCTGCTTCAGATTCTATGTCTCCCTCTCTGTCTGCTCCTCCCCCGCTCATGCTCTGTCTCTCTCTCCTTCAAAAGTAAATAAAAACATTGAAAAAAAAAATTTTAATAAAAAATGTTTAAAAAAATAAAGTGGGAAGAGGAGACATATTTGCCTGTATATACAGAAACGCTAAGAAAATAAGGATGGTCTTCATCTGTTGGGGACAGAGGTGGCAACACAAGTGGCCAGGTGTGGGGAAGAAACTTCCCACTGGTGAAAACTTCAAACCGTCTCGTTTTTAAACCATGTGAAAGTATTACCAGCATATTCTTTCAAGGATACCTCTTTAAGCTAGTGCAGCAGGAATTTCAGAAAGGCAGGAATGGGGGTTAGCCTGGGAGGTTTCCCAATGATTTGTTACATTAGGAACTTGACCAGAACAGAGTCTGTGGGGGTCGGTGGGGGTGGGGGGTGGCAGAGGCAGGACTGTGTGCAGTGAAGTGAAATGTGAGTGGGAAGTCCTTTGATTATATATTTTACTGCGTGAGAAAACCACAACATACTGGCTTATGCGACCTTCCTGCTACTCTCTCACATCCTCTGCGTTGACTGGGCTCAGCTGGGTGGCTTTTTTTGCCCCACGTGATGCTGGTTAAGGCTACAATCCGCCGGGGACTCAAAGGGGCTAGAACATCCGGTGACTCACACATGTGGCTGGTGTTGGACGCTGACTGCCACCTGGGAGCTGAGCTGGGGCTTTCTACTGGCTCCTTGTTTGTTTTTTCTTAATGTTTATTTATCTTTAAGAGAGTGCAAGCAGGGGAGAGTCAGGAGAGGGGGACAGAGGATTGGAAGCGGGCTCTGCACTGGCAGCAGCGAGCCTTATGTGGGGCTTGAACTCATGAATCGCAAGATCAGGACCTGAGCCCACGTCAGCGCTCAACTGACTGAGTCACCCACCCAGGTGCCCCTCTACTGACTTTCCTACGCACAGACTTTCTTTATGGCTTGGCTTCCCCAGGGTAGCTGGGTTCTGAGAGTTTGTGTCCCCAGAGGAAGGAAGGAGAGGCTGTCCTCATAAAGGTGAGTCCCGGAACTGGCGCGGAATCATTTACAACACATTTTGTGGTTCAGGTACTCAGGGCCAGACTAGACTCCAAGGGTGGGGAAATAAAGTCACCTCTCCATAGGAGAGTGACAAATCATTTACGTTCATCTTTAACCAGTCACAGAAATAAGCCTTTGACTGAGATTAATTATAACTGAAATGTCCACTGCACAGCTCGTATTTAAAATAAAAAATCCTCGGGGCACCTGGGTGGCTCAGTCGGTTGAGCGTCCGACTTCAGCTCAGGTCACAATCTCACGGTCCGTGAGTTCGAGCCCCGCGTCGGGCTCTGGGCTGACAGCTCAGAGCCTGGAGCCTGCTTCCAATTCTGTGTCTCCCTCTCTCTCTGCGCCTCCCCTGTTCATGCCCTGTCTCTCTCTGTCTCAAAACTAAATACATGTTAAAAAAAAAAAAAAGAAACTAAAATTTATTTAAAAAAATAATAAAATAAAATTAAAATAAAATAAAATAAAATAAAAAATCCTCGGGGCGCCTGGGTGGCTCAGTCGGCTGAGCATCCGACTTTGGCTCAGGTCACGATCTCACGGTTTGTGAGTTCGAGCCCCGCGTCGGGCTCTGTGCTGACAGCTCGGAGCCTGGAGCCTGTTTCAGAATCTGTGTCTCCCTCTCCCTCTGCCCCTCCCCCGTTCGCACTCTGTCTCTCTCTCATTCTCTCTCAAAAATAAATAAACCTTAAAGAAAATTAAAAAGAAAAAAAAAAGAAGCAGTCGTCACAGGCTACTTAGCTCTGACTGTTTGGGCAGCTTGAAAAGTCGTGTTTAGAGAGGTTTGCTTGGGAATAATGCCCTTTGCTCATGTTGAGGGAAACTACAACAGTCTCAATGGGCTTCTGCATTTCTTTCAGAGTTTGTGTATAGCATCCTCTATGTACGTAAAGAGCATCAAAAAACACCTTTTTTTTTCAAATCCTAGTGTTAGGAACTCTTTAGTTCCTGTGAGGATTGTTTTTTATAATCAATGAAAAACTTATTATAAAGAATATCAGAAAAGTTTGCAGGTCATATGTAGAAATACCACAGGATGTGAGTTGCAAGAATTTACATGTTAACTGTGCCTTAGCGATGATTCTTTTACGCTAGCTATATTTTCCATGAAGTTCATCGCTGTCTATTTCTACTTTACCAGTTGAATGTATGGTGCTTATATATCTTCTAAAATTTTTTTTGAAAAATACAACAGACTACATGAATGAATGAAGCAAGAAAAACATTGTTATCACTGATGACGATAAAACATCTTTACATTGTAATAGCTGAAAGCAAGAATTTGCTGAACAGAGGGGCCAAAGCAGGGGAATACTGAGTCCCTAAGCATCCAAAGAAGTCTCAGGGGGTTAGGAAGAGGCTTGCTGGGGGTCCCATAGATAATCTCTTAAAAACTTTTGCTGACAGATGCTCTGTCCTTCCAGCTGGGAATAAAAGGGATTTCCTTAATCCCATAACTAGTATCTCCAAAGAACCTACACCAGACCTCAGAGTAAGGCATGATCGAGTGATTTTTTTTCTCTTCTTACAAGTGTGTTTACTATTACATTTTCAGTTCAGCCTTGTTCTGGAAGTCCTGACTAGCAGAATAAGGGGGAATCAGGGAAAGTGTACGGATGAGAAAGAGAGAAACAAAACTGTCATCCGTCACAGATAATATTGCAGAAATTTAGGCACCAAAAAATTGTTCGTCGTTATGAGGAATCAAGGAGAAGTGATAGGTGTTACAAAGGTTGCAGAAATAGAAATGCAACTGACAAAATGAAAGGTAGCATTCTGGTTTGTGATAAAGAGTTCTTAAAAAAATTTTTTTTTTCATTTATTTTTGAGAGACAGAGAGAGACAGAGCACAAGCGGGGGAGGGGCAGACAGAGAGAGGGGGAGAAACGGAACCTGAAGCAGGCTCCAGGCTCTGAGCTGTCAGCACAGAACCTGATGCGGGGCTCAAACCCACAAACCATGAGATCACTACCTGAGCCGAAGTCGGATGCTTAACTGACAGAACCACTTAGGCGCCCCTGTAATAAAGACTTCTAATTATCCCCCAGATCGGCTCTCCACTTGTATAGTAATTGAACCCTTGAGTTTCAGTTTGGCACTGAGCATAAAGACAGGTCCCTGTCCCCCTCACAGCTAGGCATGACTGAGTTCTAGCATGGAATGAGAGTAGAAAAAGTGACACCTGCAACTTCCAGTAAGCATGCTGCTCGTGGAATGTGGATGTGGTGGCAATCCATCTTGGAATCCATCTTGGAATCCAACTTGGAATCCATCTTGGAACTCCCTAGGAAGAGTAGAGCAGTAGGAAAAAGGACCATTGATCTGTACTACCATTGACCAGCCTCAGGGCTGCTGAATATAGCCGTGCAGTCTTACCTCGCATCAGCCCTGCGGGCACCATTCCCAGGGACGGCAGTGTGAATAGGGCCCCGCAAAGTGCTGCAGTATACATCCTGTACAACCACACACAGGAGCCAGTAGCCCAGAGCCACCTGCACAGGGAGGCTAGATGGGAGAAGCTTCTTCCATCTGGACTATTTCAACTCTTATTATTCTGGCTTTCTGGTACCGCCTTGGAACCTATACTACAAGTAATCCAAGCTTCGAAATTAGGGACGGGTTGTAGTGTCCTTTAGCAAAGAAAGCTAGTCAAACAATAGTAGCCAGGGGACAAGGTGAATTGGACATCTGTTGAGTGAATGCTACGTGCCAAGGTCTCTGGAGACCGCTGGTGGAATATAAATAAAGGACAGTTCCTGCCCTCCAGGAACTTAAAGTCTAGTGCAGAAAACACACTCATAAACAGCAATCACTTTAGGTAATATCACTTTCAAGGAATTTATAATCTAGTGAAGAAAAATATATTTAGGGCCATCTGGGTGGCTCTTTCGGTTAAGTGTCCAACTTCGGCTCAGGTCATGATCTCGCGGTCCGTGGGTTCGAGCCCCGCGTCGGACTCTGTGTCTCCTTCTCTCTCTCTGCCCCTCCTCCACTTGCGCTCCGTCTCACTCTTCCAAAAATAAAGAAGCGTAAAAACATTATATAGACAAATATATACGAATAACGTGAACACACAGGAGGGCAGTGTGACTCTGGGACAGCGAACTAGTAGAAAAGACATTTGTACCAATAATGTTACTGCGCAGCAGTGAAGCGGGCACTGGGGACACTCTTGCTACGAAGCAGAGTGCAACCGGCTAGCCTCAAGTTGCCAAATCACAACATTTCACCAGCTTTCCCTTAAGATATCCTTAAGTTATGAGATGCGATACTAATTCTCTCTCTCAGTGCCCTTAGACATCTGGCTTTCTGCAGCACGGAGGCTGTTTGCCTACTGTGTTTTAAAGACTCTTTTTTTTTCCAGTAAAGAAAAAAAAATCAATATATGTTTTTATTGGCGCACAAAAATGAAAACACGCTTGGCCTCAGAGGAACGAAACATCTAATTTATGTTACAGTGTTTTCTAAATATTACTCCAGAGAGTCTTATATTTATTGAGACAATCTGAATATGACCTTTAAAATACTTATATTGTTTTGGTGGTTTTGTTCTAAACAGACTATGATAATAAATAGTATCTTATAAAAGAAAATGCATTTACAGAATGATTGTGTGTACCGGGTATGTGTGGGTGGGGACCAACTGAAAACTCTGCAAATCTTTTCTTAATATTAAGACTGTTCCCCTTGCAGTCGAAATTTGCTATTTAAACCTACTCCGAATATTTATCGCGGATCTATTCTGAGCAGTACTTTGCTGAAAACCGTAGAGATGTGGTTAATAAAATGAATTCTGCATTCTCATACAGTTGGCCACTATCCAAAAGACGATACAGAAACATACATAAATCACCAGTACCGAGCTAAACAGGCGCCCAAAGGGGTGTGAATATGTAGGAGAGGAAAAGATTAGTTCTTACTGGCTGAAGCTTGAAGCTATTGGAATGGTGGATATTAAAAGGATTGGAAATATTCCAACATGCACAGTTAGCAGTAAGTTTGGGGCTGGGGCAGGTTCGGAAGAGGGGGTCGTGCACACCCATAAATCTAAGACCAGGAGCACGTACAACGGAAGCAAGGGGCATGTGCTGGGCCATGCAGCGCCACGTGCGGCCCAGAAAGCCTGCTGTGTGGATCCTTGCCCAGAGGAGAGACATGGTCTTTGTCCAGCAGGCAGGTCAAAGGCCATCAGAGATTGTTTAACACGGTGGGGACAATTCCGTCTGTGCTTTTTCATCATCACGGGACAGACTGGAAGAGCCAAGCATCGAAGGCTGGAAATCGATTAGGAATAGTTGCTGCCTCATGGCAAGCCATGAATCCCCAGAGCCTAAACTGAAGAAAGGCGACAGGAAAAGTGAAGGCGGGTGACACATCTGAGATGTTGTTGAGAAAGAAGCTTCAGGGGCGCCTGGGTGGCTCGGTCAGTTAAGAGTCCGACTCTTGGTTTCCGCTCAGGTCATGATCTCAGGGTTTGTGAGTTCGAGCCCTGCGTCGGACTCTCTGCGGTCAGTGAGGACGCCGCTTCGCCTCCTCTGTCTCCCTCTCTCTACACTCAAAAATAATCCTCAGAATTTGGAAGCATAGAAGTTATAAATATGAACTTACCATCTAACGCAGAAAGAAAATACAGACGACACAGTCTAGGTTTCCCCCAAAGATACACGTTAATGGAATCCTACATATCAGCGAACAGCCCATCTATTGCACCGTCCCTGTCACCTAAAGTCATCACTGATAGATCGCCTCCTCGCATAACTCACGGTTTGTTGGCTTGACCTTCCAAATATACCCAGAACACAAGCATCTCACATCTCCGCTGCTAGTACCATGCCGGGTCTGGCCTCCATGGTCTTTTGCCTGCGTCGTTGTGCCGAATCTCCTATTTCCCCCAAGGCGAGCCGGGCTCCCTTTAGTCGGCTCTTAACACAGCAGAGTTAGCTTTAAGACACGAGTAAAATCATGTCATTCCTCCACTCAACACCTAGTAGTTCCCCAGAGTACGTCCAAAATTCTAACGAGGGTCTAGAAGCCCTGCATAATCTCTTCCCTCTCCCCAACAGCCACCACCATCGCCTTCTTCCTCATTTGCCTTTGCTGCTTTGCTCCAGCCACACTTGACGCCTTGCCTTTCCTGGCGAATGCCGTCCGTTCTTCTGCCTCAGGGCCGTTGCGCTTCCTGCTACCCCTCGTGTTCCCTTTAAGTTTTTGCTCAAATCGTCACTTTATCGGGGAAGAATTCCCAGACTCCCCTGGGGAATAGCAACCCTCTTCTCTCCACTCTGTATTCTCTCTCCACTATACCCCAACTTAATTTTCCATAACACCCAGCAAACGACATGTCTATATAGTTTGTGTCTCCTCAATACACTGTAAACTCAATGAGGGCAGACTGATTAGTCTTTTCGTTTTCTTTCATCGCTGCATTTCCAACCCCTAGAACAGCTTGGCACTGAAATACTTATTGAATGAGGGTGTGAATGACTTCAACCGACAGAAGGCCGGATTCCACAAGTGCATATTAGGGCTGGAGCTGAATCTTGAAGGATTATGTAGATTTCATTCAAGGGGCAAATGCCGGACCGAGGCACGCAGTTCGGGAGGAGTTTGGGGTGGAAAACATGACGTAGTTCTGTGTGGTTTCTGTACAAGTTAACTTCTGAGAAGTGGTGGAAAGTGAGGCTGGAGATAGAGATGAGCTCGGGTTATGAGGGAGACATAACACAAATGTTTGCTGGTCACTGGGTAGGGGCATGTCGTGATGGAATGGGGGCCTGTAGGGAGGAGAGGGTCAGACAATGCTTATATGTTGCCATATTAAAGTTTACTTTGAGGGGCACCTGGGTGGCTCAGTTGGGTAAGCATCTGACTTCAACTCAGATTATGATCTTGCAGTTCATGGGTTCGAGCCCCACTTTGGGCTCTGGGCTGACCGCTCAGAGCCTGGAGCCTGCTTTGGATTCCGTGTCTCCCTCTCTCTCCGCCCCTCCCACATTCATGCTCTGTCTCTCAAAAATAAATAAACATAAAAATGTTTCTTTTTAAAATATTTTTAAAGCTTATTCATTTTTGAGAGGCAGAGAGAGACAGACTGTGAGGGGGGAGGGGCAGAGAGAGAGACACACACACACACAGAATCCGAAGCAGGCTCCAGGCTCTGAGCTGTCAGCACAGAGCCTGACGCAGGGCTCGAACCCATGAATTGTGACACCATGACCTGAGCCATAGTCGGATGCTTGACCGACTGAGCCTCCCAAGCGCCCCTAAAAAAAATGTTTGTTTTTTTTTTTCATTTTTTTCAACGTTTTTTTTTTAATTTATTTTTGGGACAGAGAGAGACAGAGCATGAACGGGGGAGGGGCAGAGAGAGAGGGAGACACAGAATAGGAAACAGGCTCCAGGCTCCGAGCCATCAGCCCAGAGCCTGACGCGGGGCTCGAACTCACGGACCGCGAGATCGTGACCTGGCTGAAGTCGGACGCTTAACCGACTGCGCCCCCCAGGCGCCCCCCTTACTTCTGTTTAGAGGGACTTAAATCATCTTGCCAGCTCCATGAGGCCCTCCCACCGACTGAGGGCAAGAGCCTTAAACTACAATTACAAGATCCCTAGAGAAATTCCCAGCCTTTGGATCAGGCCTTCAGTCTCTCATGTGACCTACCAACTGACTGATTGTAATCACACTGACATTTAAACTCTTTGAACCGTAAGAGGCACAGGGGCTAAATTCTGGCATACGAATGCATCCCATGGCCATAAATGCTCGGACATCCTCTGCCTCTGCTTGAGCCTCGTCTGCTCAAGCATGGTTCACCTGCGTCTGCCAAGCACCCACCTGCTGTACTTGGCTACAGAATAGTCAGCCACTAACGCTCCCCCCTCTTCCTTATGACGCCGGGAAGGATATTTGCAAATGCTCGTTGGCATGGACATTTGACGCCAAAATTCTGAGGTTTTGATCAGGTTAAAAAAAAAAAAAATCTAAACCAGAAGAAGAGGGTATTAGATAAGAAGACAGAAAAGCTTTCATTGAAGGGGAGAGAATAGAATCTGGATTATCCGCGTGGGAGCCGCAAAGTTGTAAATTGGAATTTTTGCCTGACGGAGCTCCAACTCTCCTACGAGTTCCTTGCTGAAACGAATTAGAAATCCTCAAACTGAAAGTCAGGAGGTTGCAAGGCTGGCTAGTCTACCCGATGTATTCAAAGTCCCAGCAGTTTACTGTCAGCCAAAAATGGATCGGTGTGCAACCCGCTGCCAACAGCAAGTCGGGGACCCAGGCTCGTTCTCGCTCACGGCTGTGCCGCATATCACATGTGGCTTCCCGGGTCAGTGTGCCGGACGAGATCCCGCTAGCGGAGGCAAGGAGAATCACAGATTCCCATGTGGGAAGTGATGGGCCAGATGAGGCCGGGACATTCACTGGTGTTCCATTAGTCACATAGTCCAAGCAAACTGTGAACGATGCTGGTGTCCCAAAAGAAGTGGAGACGAGTTGGTGAAAAACCTTTGTATTTCTCAAAGGAAAATTTACTTTCACTGTAAGCTTCCTATAGACCTATTTACAGAGGGCCCCCATTTTTATTTTTAAAAAATATTCTTAGGCGGTGTCTGGGTGATTCGATTGGCTAAGCGTCCGACTCATGATCTCACAGTTTGTGGGTCCGAGCCCCGTGTTGGGCTTTGAGCTGACGGTGCAGAGCCTGCTTTGGATTCTCTCTCTCCCCATCTCCGTCCGCCCCTCCCCCACTCATGCACTCATGGGCACGCGCACACACTCCCTCTCTCAGAATAAAGTTAAAAGTCATTTCTAAAAAATGATATCATTTTTAAATTTTTGAAAAGTGCTTATTCATTTTTGAGAGAGAGAGTCAGAGTGCAAGCGGGGGAGGGGCAGCGAGAGAGGGAGACACAGAATCCGAAACCGGCTCCAGACTCCAACCTGTAGGCACAAAGCCGGTTGCAGGGCTTGAACTAACAGACTGTGAGATCATGACCTGAGCCGGTCAGACCCTTAACTGACTGAGCCATGCAAGTGCCCCCAAGACTTTTTTTAAATCAAAGATTTGGAGGAAAAAGCCCATAATTCCTCTCTATAATTTCATATATTCCTAATCACATAAGTTTTTACTGGTATCATTTTTAGATCTATGCATAGCAATTATAATTGCCATTTAAAATAGCGATATTATATTTCATGGGACTGATTATTCATATCATTTACCCTTTTGGTATATTAATCCGACTTTAGACTTTTCCTTTTCCACCACTATAATTAGGCTGCAATGAGCAAGTTCTAGCAGATAATACTTTCATGTGTTAAGCTGTTTTCTTATAATTACACTGTTGCATTATTATAAAAATAATTCTGAAGGGAACACATTTCAGCAGATAGTTTTGCTTCTATTAAATTATTTCCTTAGAATAAATATCGATCAATTGCATTACTGGGTTCAATAGTATAAATGTTTTAATAATTCTGGATGCATTTTTTTGTCATGATACTTTTCCAGAAGTTTATACGAATATTCAGTGCTATTAACGTTACCCTTTTGGGGGGGCATCACCAGCATTTACAAAATGCTTTTTGAAAAAAATTATACCTAGTTCAATAGGTATAAAATGGTACTTTAGAGCTGTCTTAATATTGATTCCTAAGATGCACATTTTTTGTGTCTATGGAATTCTTGATGTTTTCTTGATGTATCTGAAAGAGCTGTTTCTTTGGTAGAGATATTTATCTTTTGTCTATTAGTTTTACTGCAATTTATTTTCCTCTCCATTGTGTCTTGTAGTTGTAGGTTTCCCACAACTTCCCCCCCCACCCCCCTCCAGGGAACACAAGTACTTTGGTGCACACAAACTTTACATATTCCTTTGTGATGTTTCTATTATTTGAAACCATAGAAATCCATATAGAGTAGAATCTACTTGGGGCTTTGTGTCTTATTCCACTGGTCTGCATGTTTATCTTATTTTATTTTTAAGTTTTATTTATTTATTTTGAGAGAGAGAGAAAAAGAGAGAGAGGGTGGACGGAGGGGCAGAGAGAGAGGGAGAGAGAGAATCCCAATTTCAGCTCACAGCCCTCTGTAGGGCTCGATCTCATGAACCATGAGATTATGACCTGAACCAAAACCAAGAGTTGGATATTTAACCGACGGAGCCACCCAGGTGCCCCTGCATGTTTATTTTGTGTCAGTTCTGCACAGTAGATAGTTGAAAGGTATTCAGAGATGGAGGGATGATGCGTAGGATATGAAAGAAGAAACTGAGCACTTAATTTTCAGCATACATTTTTCTTTTGGGTTGATTTAAATCTCTCAAATAACAGATGAGTGTGTAAGGGTGTCTGTGTGTCTGCAGCAGAAAAAAAGAGGAGGTGACGAAGGACAGAGGCGAGCGGTGAGAAATTGTGGGGTTTGGGGCAGACGTAGTAGCTGGTAAATTGTCTCGGGTTCATGCCACCGCAATTCTACGTTTCTTTATTGACTTCATGGATTCCAAGCTGCTTCTGAATGGTCAGACTTGATAGAGCACAAATCTGTATTTGACTATTAATGTCTGGTTTAAACAAGGTTTCAAGGTGAGTCATTCATGGCAATGAAGTAAATTCAAGTTCTCATGTTTTTTCTAAAACCAATCAAGCAAACGACCCCGCGACGTATTAAAATTAAGGACATGGAAACATGCTATCAGGATGGTAGCAGTGTGGTGTTTAATGAAATAATTTTTTTAAGGGAAACATAGATTAAATGACTTCAAAAGTAAACACTGTGGAAGTTGCGTGCAGAATTCATATTTTCTTATGCTGAAAGACAAAAAAGAATTCAAGTGCAAAAAATTTATCGCTCAGTTATGAGAAGGCATCATAAAAGTAGAATTATAACTGCTTGAGAATTATTTGAATCTATAATGAAGGGAATTCAGAAGCAAAGCAGTGTGGACTTGATCCACCCAGGGTGGTGATCGTACTTAAAACTCTCCAGATTTCTTGATAGTATAAAACTTGATTGCAGCAGCTTTATTGGAAGTGTATGGAATCTGGACAGAATCCGGAATCTGGTAGAGTCTGGGGGCGGGAAAAAAGTCCTTTCGTGTAGTGACTATATAGAGGCATGATACAAACAAACCTTCATCTATTTATTCTAGTTCATGGTCTCGTCGAATCCCCTGCCAAAGCTTTTCTGGGAAGCTGGAAGGAGAAAATGATTTGTTGGCCTAGCTTCTGACTTGACTTCATTCCTCTCTGTGGGGGATCACTTTACATTTCCTTAATTGCTGGGACAGCTTGTATGGTTGGCAGTTGTTTGAATTGAGAAATGGATTTTAATGAACTACAGTTTCTTTTGCTCAGCTGGAATTGAAGTAGTCATAGACTAAATTAACAGCCATGGTCAAGTTAAGATGACAGCTGTGTCACAGAAAAGGAAAGGTAAGGCTTTGTGCTACTATATTAGGATCATGCTCTGAAAATAATGGGTTTTGTAATTTCACACTTTTCAGTTAAATTGCTGGGGGTTTTTAAGCTACCAAAAGACTCCTCCAAGGTAGTTTTAGCAGCCTCAGATGTCAGAATAGGGAAAGCAACCTGTCTGAAAGTCATTCATTTTAAAAAATTATTTTAGAGGGGGTGGAGAGGGCAAGAGAGAAAGAAAGAGAAAGAGGAAGAGAATCACAAGCTGGCTCCATGCTGTCAGCACAGAGCCCGATGTGGGGTTTGATCCTATGAACCGTGAGATCATGACCTGAGCTGAAATCAAGAGTCAGACGCTCAACCGACTGAGCCACCCACGTGCCCCCCACATCATTCATTTTTAACCAGATAATAATTTATATTTGTCTTGTGATTTAGAGTACATGGTCTTAGTTTTTTCTTCATCATGGCCAAATGTAATAGGTCACTAAACATTCCTGCTGAACATCTAAGGATACAAATGCAAGTAAAGGTTAAGTCACATGGACCAACAGAAAAAAAAAAAATTGGAATTAAACTCCCTAGTTGTTAATTTAACATGTGATATAGTTTCTACGACTTCTGTGTGCTCCACAAACATTTATTTAGGCCATTTGAGAACACTCTTTTATTGGGGTAAAAGCAGACCGTAACACTTTATTAGTTTCAGGTGCATACATAATAATTTAATATTTGTATATGCTACAAAGTGATTACCACAGTAAGTCTAGTTACCATCGATCACCGTACAGTTGACCTTAGTCACCCATTTCACTGACCTCCAACCCCCTTCCCTTCTGATAATCACCTATCTGTTCTCTGTGAATTTTGTGTTTTTATTTGTTCTTGGTTTGTTTTTTAGATTCCACATGTAAGTGAAATCACATGGTATTTATCCTTACACTTAGGTTTTTTCTCTATTGGCTATTTGCAAATAATGCTGCAATGACTATGGTGGGGGGCTTTTCAAATTAGTGTTTTCATTTTATTTGGATAAATACACTGAAGTAGAATTACTGAATCATATGATGGTCCTATTAATATTTTGAAGAAATTTTATACTGTTTTTCGTAGTGGCTGCCCCCGTTTACTTTCCCACCAACAACAGGTTGAGTGCTCTCTTTTCTCCACATCCTTGCCAACACTTGTTATTACTTGTCTTTTTGATTTTTGCCATTTTGACAGCTGTGAGGTGATAGCTCGTTGTGATTTTGATTTGCATTTCCCTGATGATCAGTGATATTGATCATCTTTTCATGTGCTTGTGGGCCATCTGTATGTCCTCCTTGGAAAAATGTGTATTTAGATCTTTTGCCCATTTTTTAATTGGATTTTTTTTCCTACTTAGTTGTGTGTTTCTTTATATATTTTGGATATTATCCCTCTATTGGATATACGATTTGCAAATATTTTCTCTCATTCTCTAGGTTGCCTCTTCCTTTTCTTGGTGGTTTTCTTTGCTGTGCAGACACTTTTTTAGTTTGTTATAATCTCAGTAGTTTACTTTTGCTTTAGTTGTCCTTGCTTTTGGAGCCAGAGATCCAAAAATTCAATATCAGGACTGATGTCATAGAGTTTACCAACTGTGTTTTCTTCTAGGAGTTTTACGGTTTTAAGTCTTACGTTCAAGTCTTTTATCCATTTGTGTACGGCATAAGATAGTGGCCTGGTTTCACTCTTTTGCCTGTGACTGTCCAGTTTTCCCAGCCCCATTTATTGAAGAGATTATTCTTTCCCCATATTTTCTTGACTCCCTTGTCAAAAATCAATTGACCATTTATGTGTGTGTGGGTTTATTTCCGGGCTCTCTGTTCTGTCCACTGCTGGTGGGAGTTTAGATTGGTAACCTCTCTGTAAAGCTGGCAGTGTGTTCCAAAGGCTCTTGACTATGTACTCAAGAGAAATGAGTGTGTAGGTCTACGAAAAAAACACATACACCAATGTTTTCAGCAACTTTATTTATGGGAGTCTAAAACTGGAAACAGCCCAATATCCATGAACAGGAAGGGATGAATACATTGTGATGTTTTCATAGAGTATAAAATTTGACCTAGCAATATCATAGAATGAACTATTGGTACCCATCACCTGGATCATGCTTATAGACATTATGTTGAGTTAAATGAGTCAGACACAAAAGAATAAATACAGTATGATTCTATTTATATGAAGTTCAGGAACGGACAAAACCACTCATGATGAAAGGTATCAGCAGCATCGTGGTTGGCGCTGTTAGGGAGGGGGGAGAACTGACTTGGGAGCTGGTGGTGTGCTGGAAATGTTTTATATCTTGACCTGGGTGATGGTTGCATAAATATAAATAGATGTGACCCTTCACCGAGCTGTACACTTAACATTCTTTACCGAATGTAGTCATTCCTCAATGAAAAGTACCAGTATTTGCTCTGGTTTATTTTCTATAATTCTAGAATAAAGCTAGCAAGTCAAGTTGAGAAGTGGCAAAAAGAACAAAGGAAGAGAAGACCTATAAGGCATATTCCAGCTCTCTTCAAACAGTTGAAAAGCTGTTATTTGAAAAAGAGATTTGCCTTATTTCATATGGTTTTGATTGAAAGCCAGTGACTGACAGGAAGAGTTAGACGCAAGAACATTTCTTTGACTAGATTGTTTAATAGCTGACCCATCCCCATCTGCGTCTGCCTGTGCATCGAGATGTTGCCATTCTTCCTTTGCAGAAGTGTTTTTTTGTTCACCACCCCACCTTTGCATCTAGCCTGTTAGCTTTGACCCCCCCCCCCCCCCCCCCCCCCCCCCCCCCACCCCCCCAAAATACGGCAGAAATGACGTTGTATGAGTCCTGGGTCGTAGATCGCAAGAGACCCTGCAGTTTCTGCCTTCATTCTTTTGAAACAGTACCCTGAGACATGAAATGAAGTCCCTTTAATGTGGTGGAGGACGAGAAGCTAAGTGGTAGAGAATCGAAGCACTCCATCCCACGGGCGCCACCACCGGCCGGTCAGGTGCGGGAAGCCATCTTGGATCTTCTAGCTCAGAGGATCCTCCATTTGAAAGCAGCAACATAACTGAGCCCAAGAAAAACTGGTAGGAATAAAATTCCGCCAAAATAAAAATCAGCTTTGGACTCACCTTGCCAAGTTATCTTCTACTTTTTGGGGGATTTCAGCGAGACACCCGTAATCTTATCTAAAATCACTCTCAGCTTATATATAGGTTTCCCATATTAGGTCAGAAGATCAAAATTAATGAAAAGATAATCCTTTAAATAACATGCACTTCATAGTACATTGTTTGGGCCTGACAATACCAGAAAAGATGAGATCAGGTACCTGCCTCTCTGTGCAAGTTCACCATGAACGTCATAGTCACAAATGTAGTGCATTCAGGGGTATTGCGTTTGTGACTCAGCTAATACCTGCGGTGCTGCAATCAGCAATAGGACTTTCTAAAATGGTAACCAACTCTTGGCGAAGTTGCAAAACAAATTTGAAGTTTCCCTCAAATGTGATAACTGCCGTTCTAGAAAATTCAGTGTATACAAGTGTGCAAAACCATAACTTGGTTTTCATGGAAATCCGAGTCAAGTTCTAAACTCAGATAATTTTTTTTAATATAGGTATACCTTTTCTTTTTTTTTAAAAGAAGTCTTTTTTTTTTTAATTTATCTATTTTGAGAGAGAGAGAGAGCACGCATGCGTAAGCGGGAGAGGGGCAGAGGGAGAGGGAGAGAAAGAATCTTAAGAAGGTTCCACGCTCAGCATGGAGCTAGATGTGGGGCCCCATCCCACAAACTGAGCCAAAATCAAGAGTCAGATGCTTAACGGACTGAGCCGCCCAGGGGCCCTAAGCTCAGATAATTTTTTAATGGGTTTTCATCTACATGAAAGTCACACGAAACATAGGACCACTCCTGGTGAGGGAAGAATCTCCCTAAATTGGAGGAGCTCCAGCTTCCCAGATCCCCGCCAACCAGCTGTCACCAGTGCTCCCCAATTCTGTGCCAGTTTAAGCAGCCCCATTTCCCCCACAAAGGTTGGAGTGGGTTTTGGTTGAGAGCCACCGATTAGACTATTCTTTTCTTCATTCTTGAGCACTTTGCCTTCAAACCGGTGATGAGAAATTACATCTGATTTCTGCGCATAATAACTAGGGAACAAGTCCATCTTTTTCTAGTACTGAACTGTTGACAAATTAAAATTTTATATAGGAGTTATACCAGATGACTTTAAGGTACTTTCCAGATCTGAAAAAAAAAATTTTAATCTTTATTTTTATTTTGAGAGAGAGAGAGAAAGAGAGAGCAAGCGAGTCAGGGGCAGAGAAAGAGGGAGAGAATCTTAAGCAGGCTCCATGGTGACAGTGTGGAGCCTGAGGCAGGGCTCGATCTCACAACCGTGAGATCATGACCTGAGCTGAAATCAACAGTTGGACATTTAACTGACTGAGTCACCCAGGCGCCCCTCTAAAATTCTAACAGATATTATGTTTTAAATACATCACTATGACATAAGTCACATTAGATGAAAGCTATGGATTTATCCTCATACGAATGAGGGCATGGTCTAAATGATTGACTTTTTTACTTTTTAAAAATTTGCATTTAAGTGGTCATGTGTGCTCATTACCATAAAATTGTTGCAGTTCAGACCAATAGGAAGATAAATTGTATGAAAGAGCACAGAAGCAAATCAACCAAAGAGAGTTAATATTAATGTTTTTAGTTAATTTTCTTCCAGGTTTCTTTCCATGTGTAATTTTTGTATTTAGGGCTTTAAAAATATTCAATAAACTTTGTACTTTCCTTTTAAACTTATGTCATGAGCATCTCCCTCATTATTTCAAATAAGTGGTAGTCTTAAATTTTTACAACTATTTTAACATGAATATACGCTATGACAGGAATAGTTAGCTATTCTTCAATATATTTTCATGCCTCCCCCCACTCCCGAATACTCTATAGAAATGGAACACTCTAGATTTGCAGCTATGCACATGACTCTCGGAAATAGGGATTGGCATACTAGGGGCCAAATTCAGCCTGTTGTCTGTTTTTGTATGACCTACAAGCTAAGAATTTTTTTTATAGCTGCAAGCGTGTGTTAGAGTTCCCTGGAGAACTATGTATATGTATATGTATATGTATATGTATATGTATATGTATATGTATTATATGAGTTAGCTCACATGATTATGGAGGCTGAGAAGCCCCACCATCTGCCACCTGCAGCCCAGAGACCCAGCGAAGCTGATAGAATAATTCAGTCTGAGTTCAGAGGCCTGAGAACCAGGAGCTCTGGTTTTTGAGGACAGGAAAACAGGGAGTTCCAGCTCAAGAAGGGAGAGAAAGAATTTGCCCCTCCTTTGCCTTCTTGTTCCATGTGTTGCCTTTTGTTCCATTTGGGCCACCAGCAGATTGGATGGTGCCCACCCACATCTTGTTTACTGGATCTACTAAATCAAACGCTAATCTCTTTTAGAAACAGCCTCACAGACACACCCAGGAGTAATGTGTCGCCAGCTATCTGGGCATCTCTTAGCCCAGTCAGGTGGGTTAACATGTAAAATTAGCCATCTTAAAGGAGTTGTTGAGAAGAAGAAGAAGAAGATGAAGAAGACGAAGAAGAAGAAGAGGAAAAAGGAGGAGGAGGGGGAGGAGGGGAGGAAGAGAAAGAAGGAGGAAGGGAAAGAGGAAGAGGAAGAGAAAGAAGAAGAGGAAGGAGAAGGAAAAGAAATGGAAGAAGATGAGGAAGGAGAAGAAGAAGGAGAAGAAGAGGAAGAAGAAGACGAAGAAGGAGAAAGAGGAGGAGGAAGAGGTGGAGGAATAAAATGCAATGGAGATGTTATGTGGTTAAAATATTTACTACCTGACCCTTCACAGAAATATGTTTGTTGACCCTTAATATAGAATATAGGCAACATTTCTCAGCCTCCCTTGCAGCCAGCTAGGTAGGTCATGGGCCTAGTTCAGGCCTATGTACCTGGGCTACATCCTTACAGGAGGGGGCGGGCGTACTTCTTTGCTCACCTGCCTTCTTCCTGCTTCCTGGCACATGAGTGTGGCAGTTAGCCATGTAGATGAGACGAACACCCTAGGGATGGAGGAGTAGTAGCAAGACCGAAGAAGCCAAAATCTCTAGGTGACCTTGTCACACAGGGGCTGTATCAGCCCCAGACCACCGACCTACAGAGGCATAAGCTTCTATTTCATTTAAACCACGGTTATTTGGAGTGTCGGTAGCCCAACGTAAGGTGCCGTCGACTGTAGGCAGCATGAGTATTTATACCCCTGAGAAGGAAAATGTGCTTTCAAATACACTATCTCCCAATTCTACCATCACTTAAAAACTTTGTTCCTAGAAAAAACACTCTTGTAGGCTCATTTTTGCAAAGATTAAAAAAAAATCATATATCCCTCTTGCGCACCCATAAGAATGCACCAAGAACTATAATTAGCTAAATAAATTGGTCAGGGTACTACTAAAGCTTCTTCAGCTGATAGTGTGACTCCTCTAAATGATTTTTGGACACGGGATCATGGAGGTTTGTGTTTTCCACGTGCTTCCGTCCTCCGTGAGAACAGGGTGTTAATGAATGCGGCATTGCTTAAATGAGTGTTCTCCTCGACCTGGGGACAGTCTTCCAAACTGCAGGCACTTGGTCTACAGTTTGGATATTTGTGCACAAACCATGATAACCGTGTCTCCCGTGCACGTGGAGAGGGATTCTAAGGTGTGTCCCTGTCTCACAGCTGTTACATGGGAAAGGAGGCATCTTAGAGTCAATGAAAACTGCTTTTGCAGAACACTTAGGAATTCCTGACAAAGGAAACAATCATGAATGCTGTCATGTACGTTAATACTTCAGCGCATTTCCTTTCAATGTTTTTTGTTTGTTTGTTCGTTTTATATTTTAAGTCCAGCATAGTTAGCATACGGTGTTATATCAGTTTCAGGTATATCCTTTCGATGTTTTAAAAGCGTTTTTATTTATATAATGGCTACCAAAATGAACCTACAATTGTACATCCTGCTTTCTCACTTGATGACAAGCGTGATTTCATGTTATTAATAGTTCTGGGTAATTCTTACTAGATATGGAGTAGTCACTATGCAGATGTCCAATAACATCCTCTTCGAGGTGTCATTAATAATTTAGCTTATCAAATTCACAAGCCACGATGGAACTTCCTGATAATTTTATATGAATGAGAGTCAAGTATAAAGAAGTGACAGTGGAATCAACTATATGGGCTTTCAGGATATTTTTTTCCTAAAAGTAAATAAATGTCCTTACAATTCCTAATAACAAGTGAGAAATTTAACTTTGGCGTTTCCCAATAATTTTAAAACAGAGAAGACTCTTGGCCTTGTCAAGGATTTCCTCATGCATGATCACCAAAGGATGAACATAACCCCCACCTGGCAGTGAGGCTATATCTTGCTATGGAAACCATTTTATCAGAATGCCTTTTAGGAGTATTGGGAGAGGATAAATGCTAACAGCTTAGGTTTGAACAAAGGCCCAGGGAGTTAAGAACCACTGACAGCAGAATAAAGACCTCAGGCTAGATTACAGTTATCTTGTCAAAGGAAAGCTTGTGAAAGAAAGAAGTGATGTGGTTTGATAGCATGTCAATAGCTGTCTGAAGAGAGACAGAAAAATAAAGGGCATAGCCAAAAAAAAAAAAAAGAAGAAAAAGAAAGAAAGAAAGAAAGAAAGAAATGAAGGAAGAGAGAAAAGAAGGAAATGAAGGAAGAAAAGAAAGAAAGAAAAAAAGGAAGAAAAGAAAGAAAGAGGGAGAGAAAGAAAGAAAGAAAGAAAGGAAGAAGGAGGGAGAGAAGGAGGGAAGGAAGGAAGGAAGGAAGGGAGAAAAAGTAGTCTCTGGGATAACTCTAATTCTATTCCACGACAATTATTTTGGTTGATGTTCCTTTTAGTACAAACTTCTGGGTTATTAAAATGTTGAGACAGCCTAGATAGAGATTATCACTTGCACAGTGAAGGATTACGGCTCCTGAAAAGATTTTCATGTTTACAAAGCAGAGCAGCAGGGTCCTGACAGCAGAAGAGGAAAAAAAAAAAAACCAGCCCTCAACAGAGCAGGACGTTCTGCATTTTGACAGAAGCAACCCGTGGGGACAACCTACAGCTACAAGATGGGGCATAATCTTCGATTTTATAAGTAACAGACAAGACGAGAGCATTTATTAGAAAGGCCTCTCCTCTCTCTCTCTTTTATTGGTTGGTTACAGATACAAAGAAAGAAAAACAGCAGTACAAGATACAAAAAAAAAAAACAAAAAAAAAAACCAAGTGCTTTATAGAGAGGAGCTCCACGATGTTTTCGATGTCAAGGTAATATTTGTCTTTGACAATCACATGTTAAATATTTTCAGAATGGTAACATTGAACTTTAGACAGGGAAGAAAGGAATGGAGGGAAAATATAAATGTGAAGAGAGTAAGAGCCAGAATAAGTTGGTTGCCATTGTTATAGGCTTCAGTAAGTGTGCCCAGAGTGTGTTTGATTTTGGAAAATTAATATGCCCACAGAGGGGCGCCTGGGTAGTTCAGTTGGTTAAGCGTCAGACTTCAGCTGAGGTCATGATCTCACAGTTCATGGGTTCGATCCCCGCGTTGGGCTCTGTGCTGACAGCTCAGAGTCTGTAGCCTGCTTTGGATTCTGTGTCTCCCTCTCCCTCTCTGGCCCTCTCCTGCTCATGCTCTCTCTCTTTCTCTCTCAAAAATAAATAAACATTAAAAAGAATTGTTTTAACATGCCCACAGAATGGAAAAATGTTTGCAAATCATTGATCTGACAAGGGACTTGTGTCTGGAATATATGGAATTCTTTCAACTCAACAAGAAAAAGACAAATAACCCAATTACAATAATGGGCAGGTGATTTGTATAAGACATTTCTCCCAAGAGGATATACAAATGGCCAATAAGTTCATGAAGAGATGTTTCAGTATCATTATGATTAGAGAAATGCAAATCAAAGCCACAATGAGATACCAGTTCAGACCTTCCAAGATTGCTAGAATTTTAAAAACAGATCGTCACAAGTATTGACAACAATTTCTAGAAATTGAACTCCTCCTCCATTGCTGGTGGGGTGGTAAAATGGTTCAGCCACTTTGGAAAACAGCTTGGCCTTTCTTCAAACTTGTTAAACATAGTGTTATCATATGACCCGGCCGTTTCACTCCTAGGTATGTACTGAAGACAGTGAAAACCATGTCTACACAAAAACTTGTTCACGAATGTTCGTAGCAACATTACGCATAATAGCCAAAAAATGGAAACCCTCCAAATGTTCATCGACTGGTGAATGCATAATAAAATGAGGTATATCCATACAATGGACTATTATTGAGACATAAAGGTTAATAAAATACTGACCCATGTTACCACATGGATGACCCTTGAGAACATCTCTAAGTAAGAGAAGCCAGTCACAGAAGACCCCATATTCCATTTATGAGAAATGTTTAGAATAGATCAATTCATAGAGACAGAAAGTGGACCAGTGGCTGCCAGAGGCTGGGGGAAGGGCGGAAGGGAGAGTGACTGCCAATGCATATCGGGTTCCTTTTGGGGAAGGTTAAAATGTTGTAAAATTAGGTAGTGGTTATTCTTGCACAATTTTTATTCTTGTGTACTCAAAAACACAACTTGTATACTTCAAAAGTATGATTTTTATGGTATGTGAAATATATCTCAAGAAAGCTGTTTTAAACTTTGCTAATGATGTTTAGATGATAAACAGAATTTCTTTTTTTCTTTTTTATATTAAATATAATTTATTGTCATTGATTTCCATACAACATCCAGTGTTCATCCCAACAGGTGCCCTCCTCAATACCCATCACCCAGTTTCCTCTCTCCCCTACCCCCCATCAACCCTCAGTTTGTTCTCAGTATTTAAGAGTCTCTTATGGTTTGCCTCCCTCCCTCTCCATAACTTTTTTCCTCCCATTCCCCTCCCCCATGGTCTTCTGTTAAGTTTCTCAGGATCCACATATGAATGAAAATGTATGGTATCTGTCTTTCTCTGCCTGACTTATTTCACTTAGCATCACACTCTCCAGTTCCATCCAGGTGGCTACAAAAGGCCAGATTTCATTCTTTCTCATTGCCAAGTAGTGTTCCATTGTATATATAAACCACATCTTCTTTATCCATTCGTCAGTTGATGGACATTTAGGCTCTTTCCATAATTTGCCCATTGTTGTGTTGAAAGTGCTGCTATAAACATTGGCGTACAAGTGCCCCTATGCATCCGCACTCCTGTGTCCCTTGGGTAAATTCCTAGCAGCGCTATTGCTGGGTCAGAGGGTAGATCTATTTTTAATTTTTTGAAGAACCTCCACACTGTTTTCCAGAGCGGCTGCACCAGTCTGCATTCCCACCAACAGTGCAAGAGGGTTCCCATTTCTCCACATCCTCTCCAGCATCTATAGTCTCCTGATTTGTTCATTTTGGCCACTCTGACTGGCGTGAGGTGATATCTGAGTGTGGTTTTGATTTGTATTTCCCTGATGAGGAGCGACATTGAGCATCTTTTCATGTGCCTGTTGGCCATCTGGATGTCTTCTTTAGAGAAGTGTCTATTCATTTTTTCTGCCCATTTCTTCACTGGCTTATTTGTTTTTTTGGGTGTGGAGTTTGGTGAGTTCTTTATAGATTTTGGATACTAACCCTTTATCTGATATGTCATTTGCAAATATCTTTTCCCATTCCTTCGGTTTTAGTTTTGTTGATTGTTTTTTTTTTTTTTTTTTTTCAGTGTAGAAGCTTTTTATCTTGATGAGGTCTCAATAGTTCATTTTGGCTTTTAATTCCCTTGCCTTTGGAGATGTGTCAAGTAAGAAATTGCTGCAGCTGAGGTCAGAGAGGTTTTTACCTGCTTGTTCCTCTAGGGTTTTGATGGTTTCCTGTCTCACATTCAGGTCTTTCATCCATTTTGAGTTTATTTTTGTGAATGGTGTAAGAAAGTGGTCTAGTTTCATTCTTCTGCATGTTGCTGTCCAGTTCTCCCAGCACCATTTGCTAAAGAGACTCTCTTTTTTCCATTGGATACTCTTTCCTGCTTTGCTAAAGATTAGTTGGCCATACTTTTGTGGGTCAAATTCTGGGGTCTCTATTCTAGTCCATTGATTTATGTGTCTCTTCTTGTGCCAATACCATACTGCCTTGATGACTACAGAATTTCTAAAGAATCAATACAGGGTTAGGTTTCTAGATTCTCATAAAACCCTTTCTTTCAATATTCTGAATACCTTTGTTTATTTGACCAAATCATGAAATTGAAGTGATAATTACTCTTCCATCTGGCCCAGCGAATCTGGGTTTTGCTTTCCTTCATTTATTTATTTCCATTTTATTACAATTCAGGAATGAAAATGGAAGTCCTAATTTAATTATTTGTTGAGATAAAGGAAACATTTACTGTTTTTTAATTTTAATTACTCTCTTTGTGTGTACATTGAAGGGGCACCTGGGTGACTCAGTTAAGAGACTGACTCTCAATTTCAGCTCAGGTCATGATCTCATGAGATGGAGCCCCATGGTGCTCTCTACACTGGGCACGGAGCCTGCTTAAGGTTCTCTCTCTCAATCTCTCTCTCTCTCTCTGCCCCTTCCCGCTCACATGTTCTCTCAAGTGCTCGCTCTCTCTCTTTCTCCCTCAAAAAAAAAAAAAAAAGGAATATACCATTGAAGAAATGATTGACTAGAGGTAGGACAGAGGTTGAAAAGCATACATCATCCTGCTATTTAAAAAAAATTTTTTTTACATTTATTTATTTTTTGATAGAGAGAGACAGAGCAAAAGTGGAGGAGGGGCAGAGAGAGAAGGAGACACAGAATCCGAAGCAGGCTCCAGGCTCAGAGCTGTCAGCACAGAGCCCGACGTGGGGCTTGAACTCACAAACCGCGAGATCATGACCTGAGCCGAAGTCGGACACTTAACCGACTGAACCACCCAGGTGCCCCAATCCTGCTATTTTTAGAGAACCTCTTTCACATCCAAACCTGATTTCCTACTCCATGTGTGTATTTTTATATGCCACATAATGCCAATTGCATATTTTGCTTCAGCTAACTTATCAAGAATGCTTTTGGGCACTGGAGTGACTCAGTTGGTTAAACGTCCAACTCTTGATATCTACTCAGGTCTTGATCTCATGGTTTGTGGGATAGAGCCCTGCTTGGGGCTCTGAACTGACTGCATAGAGCCTGCTTGGGATTCTCATTCTCTCTCTCTCTCTCTCTGCCCCCCCCCACTTGCACATGCACCCTCTCCCTTTCTCTCAAGATAAATAAATAGACTTAAAAAAATAAAATGCTTTCCCTTGTTTTGATGTTTTCTGATCATTGTGGCAAGTGGAACAGTCACCCCTATCTCCAAGATGTCCACATCCCAATCCTGGAAACTGTGACTGCTTTCCATTATGTGGCAAAAGGGATTTTGTGGGTGTTGTTATCTTAGGCATCTTGCTAAGGAGAGATTACCCTTATATATCTTGGATTGTCTGAGTGCATCTGCTGTAATTATGACGGTCCTCATAAAGGAAAGGAGGTGGGAGAATCTGAGATGTGACCATGGAAGCAGAGGTCAGAGTGAGACAAGGGATCGAAGGCTGAGGAATGTGGGCAGTCTCTAGAAGCTGGAAAAGATAAGGAAACAGGTTCTCTCCTGGAGCCTCCTCCCAATCCATTTTGGGTGTCTGAGGTTCAGAATTGAAGATAATAAATATATATTGTTTTAAGATATTCAATTTATGGCAATTTTACAGCAGCAATAGGGAACAAACACAAGTATCATTTAAAATCATTGCTTACTGGAAGATGGGGAATTTACAATGGAATATTACTCGGCGATCAAAAAGAATGAAATCTTGCCGTTTGCAACAACGTGGGTGTATCTAGAGTATATTATGCTAAAGGAAACAAGTCAGAGAAAGATAAATATCATGTGATTTCACTCATATGTGGAATTTAAGATACAAAACAGATGAACATAAGGGAAGGGAAAGTAAAAATAATATAAAACCAGAGAGGGAGACAAACCATAAGAGACTCTTAAATACAGAGAACAAACTGAGGGTTACTGAAGGGGTGTTGGATGGGGGGGATGGGCTAATTGAGTGACTGGCATTAAGGAGGACACTTGTTGGGATGTAAGCGAGGAATCACTAAATTCTATTCCGGAAATCATTATTACGCCATACGTTAACTAACTTGGATTTAAATAAAAATAAAAATAACAAAATCATTGCTTGTTGGGCGTGCCTGGGTGGCTCAGTTGGTTAAGCTTCCAACTCTTGATATTGGCTCAGGTTGTGATCTGGTAGTTATGAGGTTGAATCCCATGTGGGGCTCTATGCTTAGCGTGGAGACTACTTAGGATTCTCTCTCTCCTCTCTGCCCCTCTCCCACTCGTTCTCTCTCTCTCTCTCTCTCTCTTTCTCAAAATAAACAAATAAACAACAACAACAAATCATCGCTTGTTGTCTTAATGGACCACAGTTTCCCAAATCATGCCCTTGCTTGGAAATACCAAACACCGGGGAACAGCACCTGAATTGATGCAGCCGGGTGTGCATGTGCAGCCTTGGGCCATGGCTGCGGAGTGTGACCAGCTTCCATGACGCAGCCTGGAAGGGTGTCCACGGTTGCTGTCATCCCATTTGCCTCTCCGAGGGGGTTTTAACACCGTACAGCACTACAGAGCTCTTGGGGCCGTCGCCCCACTAAGCCCCTTCATCGCTGTCTCAGGTACCTTTACTCAAGTGATGTATGGCTAGATAGTCATGGGCCCTGAGTTCAGAAACCACATTTTCTGAACCACAAATTGAAGGAGAGACTATTTGAAATCTGGGCTTTGGGGAAATCTGGAATCTGTGGTGATCATACGTGTGGCTCTGTGAGTGCTAATTGATCGTCTCCTTAGTTGGTGGCTAGTAACTCAAGCATTCAGAAGCTCCTTGCTTTTGCCTTCTTGAATAATTGCCATGAAACGATACTAAACAATTTCTTGCTGGAACACTGGATGTATCCGTTTTGTGTTTCGAGGTTTGTTCCAACAGATGGACGCACAGCAGCAGTTGTATCTCCGTGGATGGCCGTGGAGAGAGGCATAAACAAAAGGAGAGAACAGTGATGAAGTTCCCAACTGTGGGAAGCCCAAAGCTTCCTAGAATTCAGCTTTTACGGGGGAAAAAATTCATGGGACAAATGTTCCATTAAATTCTTTGAACCTATGGGCAGACAGACTAGGTTAGGCTACATGAGCTATAAGCTGTGATGATGGAGGACACATTGTCCAATTAAATTTAGTTAATGGACACATATGTGGTGATACAGACTATTGTTAATACGCTGTATGATGAGGTCAGAAAATGGCAATTAGTTTGCATGAATGACTGTGATCAGTCTTACTTGCACACAGAGCCATTTTAAACACTTGTTTTCTTTTTATTTTCCGAGTTCTCCAGGATCTGGACTCAGAATCAGAATCACTATTTATTTCCTTTCTTCTACGCTCCATTTTCTATCCGCGTCATTCTATGAACCCACTCGGCAAAGCCAAAGGTCCCGAGTCTCCCCAGGATTTGCCCTGCACTTTCACCCAAGGGCTGCATCTCCTGAAACCTTTTGTGGGGATTCTGTTCTCTTCCCAGGATGGCTCCATTCCCTGCACCGAATGTTCTGGGCAGTGAAACTTTGTGCTAAGAGGTTTGGACTGCTTTCCACGTGCCCCGGTGGGTGGGACAAAATCTCGTATCGGTCTAAGCCCTAACCCACTGCTGTGGCTTACTGTTGAGTCTTGGTGCTACGTGTGCAAGGTTCAAATAAGAGAAGTTTAACTTCTTATTTTGTAATATGCATTGGATTCTGCATAATTGATTCAGAGAATGCCTAGTTATATGTTTGCCCCAGGGACCGAGGACTCAGCTACATGTTAACATTAAGGGTAAATATGTCACAGTTCAGATCTGGAGCTCACCTCAGCTGTAGTCAATGATGAGGGAAACCAAGACAAGAGAAATAGAGTTTAAATTAAATCTCCTTACAGCTCGCAGCCCACTGATAAACACCCGAAACATGCAGTGTGACCTTCCTCAAGCAACTCATGGCTGCCTGCCTTCCTTCCTTGGTGTTTTTGTCTTATTAGAGACTAAAAGTAACCTTATCTTAACAGCAGCTGGCCCCTCAAGGTCCTGAAAGCCTTGCTTTCAAGTTCCTTAGAGACGCACACTCTCCCTAACCCCCACTGACCTAAAAGTATATAATAAGTCACTCCTCGCAATCCCAGTGCGGCTCTTTCTGCCCATGGGTCCTGTCTCCGTGCTCTAATAAAATCTCCTTTTTGCACCAAAGACGTCTCAAGAATTGTTTCTTAGCTGTTTGCTCCAGAACTCCATCAGGGTATGCATCCACACCCTGTAAAACTACATATTTTTGCAGCGTGCATATTTTACACTGTGGATTGAAAATGAAGAACGGTTGTGCGATGATTGTAAAACAAAGACATAGAAACTGAATTGCTTTGATCTCTCATTCCGCGTAATCACTTGGAGATTTGTTTCAAATTTCTGGACCACAGACCCATTTGGAAGCTGCTATATATAGACAGTGTTGCCATTTCTGGAATTTTAAAAGGATCTTTAAATTTTCCATCGAACTTATGTTTGATTTCAAGACTCTTTCCATTTCTGTATCTGTTGCTTTACGCGAAATAAAACTAATAAGGTGCGTTTCGATCACCTTTAAGCCCAGATAGGTTGACAAATCTAGCGATACCATTTGCTGCATGAAAATGCAGGAAAGATCAGTTTTGGTAAGGCCATTGCATCTTTAAGACTATAACGTTATTTATTACTCATTCCTAAGATTGAACAGTATGTACGTGTAAGTTCTCCTCCATTTTGCAAGATGAAAGTATAAATCTAATTTAAAAGTATCAATCCATTACATTTTTCCTTGGTGGTGTTATAATATTTGCTTCAACTTTTATTCACAATGTTTTTCTGTCATGAGCATACGTAGGGAGTTCAAAGACAATTTTCACTCTATTTTTTTCTGGCCATTATTATTATTTGTTTCGTCACAAGGATATTCTTGAAAATAATTTTATTATATAAGGGATGTGTTAAAAAATGATATGCTCTTGAGGGGCCCCAGTCTGTAGAGCATGCAACTGTTTTTTCTTTTTTATTAAAAAAAATTAACGTTTATTTTTGAGAGAGAGAGAGAGAGAGAGAGAGAGAGAGAGAGAGAGAGAGAGAAGAGGCAGAGTGAGAGGGAGACAGAATCTGAAACAGGCTCCAGGCATTGAGCTGTCAGCACAGAGCCTGACTTGGGGCTCCAACCCAGGAACCACGAGATCATGACCTGAGCTGAAGTCAGACACTTAACCAACTGAGCCAGCCAGGCGCTCCAGAGCCTGAAACTCTTGATCTCCAAGTCATGAGTTCAAGCCCCATGTTGGGCATAGAGCTTACTTTAAAAAAATAGTAAAAATGATATGCTGTTGGTATCACATAGGAATAGCACTGTGAGGAGACCCAGCGTCTGAGAGTCTAGTGATAAAGAGACAACAAGAAAAACGGTATTAGAGGAAAAAGTAGAAGAGATACAAGGCATGTGATCCAAAAATTCAGATGTCTTTCATTCTTCCAAGAAATATTTGTGACTGCCTGTTATATGCTAATGTTCTCATTGTTGAGACCCAGGAATGCACCAAAGCCCTGCCCTTCTAGAACTTACGTGCCACTAGGGGAGATAGATAATGTGAAAACTAAACCTAAATAAAAAATCATGCAGTAGGCTAAGATGGGATAGAGGTTATAAAGAAAAATAAAGCAGGAAGGGGGATGGGGAGTGTGGGATATATATATATATATATATATATATATATATATATACACTTTAGTGAGGTACAACTTATGTACAGTCAAATGAACAAATCTTCAGTGAACAGGTTGAGAATTTTATATGTGTATGCACATATATATGCATATATGTATGTATATGCACATATATATGTGTATGCACATGAATATATATACATATATATGTATAATACCACCATTATATATTATATATTATATATATTATATATTATATATATAATATATAATATATATTATATATTATATATTATATATTATATATATATATATATAGGACAGTTCCATTGTTCCAGAAAATTCTCTCATGCCTCTTTCTAGTCAGAGACTGCTCACCCAGATGCAATTACTGGTCTGATTTCTAACCGCACAGGCTTGTATTGCTTATTCCTCAACTCCATGTGAATGAAATTTTACAGCATGTACTTTTTAATAGCTGGCTTATTTCAATCATAATAGATGATGTTTTTGAGATTCAATCATTGTCTAACATATTTCAACTGGTTCTTCTTTTTGTTGCTATGCAGCATCCCACTGTGTGAGTGCACGATACTTGGCTTATGCACTCTCTTGTTAATGAACGACAAAGCTGATTCCAGTTTTGACCTATTATGAACAAAGCTTTAAGGAGCATTTCTGGACAAGCCTTTTAGTGGACACATGTAGTTATTTCTTTGGGGCATATAACTAAGAGGAGAATCCCTGGGGCATGGGGTAGGGATATGTTTAACTTCATTAGAAATTGCCAGATTTTTCTTTTTTTCTGTTTTTTGATTTTTCTTTATGCTTATCTATTTATTTTGAGAGAGACGGAGACAGTGTGAGTGGGGGAGGGGCAGAGAGAGAGAAGGGAGAGAGAGAGTCCCAAGCAGGCCCTGCACTGTCAGCACAGAGCCCGGCACAGGGCTCAAACTCACGAAACTGTGAGGTCATGACCTGAGCTGAAACTGAGAGCTGGATGCTTAACGGACTGAGCCACCCAGGTGCCCCAGAAATTGCCAGATTTTTCAAAAAGATTGTGCCATTTTAAACTCTCAGCAATATAATTCCACCCTCCCCGGCGCCTAGTCAGCTGGCATCACATTGAATCTATAGATTGATTTGGTGAGAACTGACATCTTAATGATATTGAGACCTCCATTCCATGAAAATTGTATATCTCTTCATTTATTGCCTTCTTCAATTTATTTTGGTAATATTTTATAGTTTCCAGTTTCAAGGTCTTACACATCTCTTATTAAATTTATTCAAAAGTATTTAATGTCATTCGATGCTATTATAAATGGTAACTTTAAAAGATTTGATTTCCCAATTGTTTGTTGCTGGTATATACAGGTACAATTGATTTTCGTGTGTTGACCTTGTATCCCACAATCATGTTAAACTCGATTAGTTCTAGCAATTTTGTTGATCCCCTGAATAGTTTCTATATACAAGACCATGCTACCTCTAAATAATAGTTTTGATTCTTCCTTTCCAATTGTTATGCCTTTTATCTTTGTGTGTGTGTGTTTTGTTTTTTGTTTTTGTTTTTGTTTTTTTGGTGCCTCGCTGCACTGTCTAGAATCACGAGTACAATACCTAATACAAGTGGTAAGAGTGGACATCATTGTTGTCTTTCCAACATAGGAGAACATTCAATAGTTCATCATTAAAAGTGATAGCTGCAAATTTTTTTATAGATGTTTTATCAATCGAGAAAATTCTCTTAAATTATTGGTTTGCTGGCAGTGTTTATATATTACCCAGTGTTGACTTTGGTAGGGAGCTTTTTCTTCATCCACTGAGTTCATTGCAGATGGTGCTCACGTTTTAATGGGGGAACAGCCAGTCGGTGGAGCAAACAGAACGCACACAAGTTTATCGGTTAAATTCTCCATCTAATATGGGCACAGTTCAGGGCTCCCCAGAACAGTTACAATAGAGCCGTCAATGATCACTAGCCGCAGATCCGCATAACAAATGTAATAATGATGAGAATGCTTGAAATTTTGCAAGAATTACCAACATGTGACCCAGAGACACAAAGTGAGTGAATGCCGTTGGAAAAACGGTGCCGGCAGGCTTGCTGGACGCAGGGGAGCCACACACCTTCAGTTCGTAAGACAATAACAACACCACCACCACCTTATCTGTGAAGTGCAATAAAGCAGCGTTAAGAAACAAAGTATGCCTCTACTAAGTGGAACAGAGGCAGCTGCACTGGGCTGACAGGAGCTTGGTAGGCATACACAAAAGGCACAACCTTGAACAGCTACCAGCTGCCTCAGTTTACTGCCAGCGTTACTGGCGACGCCCACCCACAACTGGTGTTGCAAATTTCCCCTCTGATTTCAGCGGACCCTCCTTCCACCCCCCACAATAACGCACGAGCTGCAAGGCTTCCGGCATCCTCGTCCGTAGGCACACTTGGCTCTTTTCCAAGGTAAGTTACCATATTTATTTATTGTCATCTCTGCATGTTTCTTAACGAGGAGAAATACTCACTGTTACTCTGCTCAGATAGGAATGGGGGATTTAAAAGTGGGGAAGCGCTGGGCTTGAACACCTGGGGTGAGGTGAAGGAATTCACACCAGGGCAAGAGGGAGAATGTAACCTAAAAGGGAGGTTGGAGACACACATGAATGAACCATTTCGCAGCCTTCACGGTTGCCCTCGCTTTCTTTCCTGTGTCCGAGCGGGAATCGCTATGGGGACTTGCTTGCACTTCTGCCCAAACTGTCAAGTACTTTATGAAGTGAATGGAGAAGAGAAGAGAACTTTCGAAGAGAAAACACCCTTCTTTTCTTTGAAAAATAGAGTTGATGTTCGGCACCAAAAAAATGAGCAGGGCGCCAAAAAGGTGGGGATGAACAAAAATGTCATTGTCCCCCAAGGGCTAGAACCACTTCTGATATTTTAGTGCTTTTTCCTTCGAGTATTTACAGTGTTTCATGTTTAGCATGAGCAGACCCACGACTAAAAACAGATGCTGAAAACAATGTAGCGCATACTGATGACTTCTCAAACGTTGCTTTCTGATTTTAAAATTCTGCATCTCAGGGCAGTTGCGTGGCTCAGTTGGTTAAGCATCTGACTTCAGTTCAGGTCATGATCTCCTGGTTCATGGGTTCAAGCCCCACGTTGGGCTCTGTGCTGACAGCTCAGAGCCTGGAGCCTGCTTCCGATTCTGTGTCTTCCAATCCCTCTGCCCCTCCCCTGCTCATGGTGTGTGTGTGTGTGTGTGTGTGTGTGTGTGTGTGTGTGTCTCTCTCTCAAAAATAAACAAACATTTAAAAAAAATTTAAATCCTGAGTCTCGACATAAAGGTTAGGAAGTACAGAAAAGTATTAAAAGTAAGGTAAGAGTGCTAAGAACCCCATCAGTCAGTTTTATGTATTTTCCAGAAGGCTATTTTATTTACAGTCGAATATCCCAATATCCTATGTGTGACAGTTTTAAAGTATAGTTATCACAGGTCTGTGTATTGGTTCTACCTCAGTGATTCCCAGACGGTGCTCACTGGCCATCCGCACCTGAAACTCCTGTGAGCGTGTTGAAATACTGACTCTTGGCCCCGCCCCGGGCTTGTTGAATTCGGATCACCAGGGGATGAATCTAGGAGTCAGCATTTAAAAGCGTTCTCAGCTATTTCTTACAGTAAGGTTTGAATATGTGACCTCGTGGGAAGACGATAGAAGAAGGCATTTGGTTACAGATATCTGGTTTATTAACCTTTTCTGATTAAAATAATTGGATCACCGAGGTTATATTCAAAAGTGATGTAACTGAAATTTATTAAGCTATGATGGGCCAGGTATTTTACATATGGAACCCAAACTTCCTGAGGACTCTTAGTACGAATTAAGTTACATTTAAGGTCTTTCCCCCCATTGTTTGGTGCCCCTAAATTGCATAAAGCAATCTGGTCCCTCTCCAAATCTTCCCTGTGTTAGTGTCCCCACTGGGCTTTCTACAAGCACCTAAGGATGCAGGTTTTAGTAGGTCTGCTAACATTTCCCGCATTTACTATTTCTCCAACCTTTCTAGTTTCACAGGTACCTCCATGTATTAGAATTGTCCAGAGAAAGAGAACAAATGGGATGTGTATATAAAAAGAGATTTGTTGTAAGGGATTGGCTTAGGTGATTATGAAGGCTGGCAAATCCCAAGGGTGAGTCAGCGAGCTGGAGGTCCCGGAGAGCCAATGTTTCCAGTGTGAGTGCCAAGGCACGAGAACCAGGAGGAGCCATGGCATATTTCTGGTCTGGAGGCTGGCAGACTTGAGACCCAGGAAGAGCTGCTATTTCAGGTTGAGTCCAGAGGCAGGAAGAAAGCTAATGTCTTCCTTCAGAGGCCACGGGGTGGAGGAAGTCTCCTTGGCTTGAGGGAAAGTTGATCTTTTTGTTCTGTTCAGGCCTTTAACTGATTGGACGAGACCCACTCACATTAGGGAGAGCAATCTGCTTTACTCAGTCTACCAGTTTGCTCTCCCTCATCCAAAAGCACCATCATAGAAACAACCGGAATAATGTTTAACCAAGTATCTGGGCGCCCCATGGTCCAGTCAGGTCGACACGTAAAATTAATCACCACATCGCTTCTCCCTTTTTTCGATCCAGGTGGCATATGTGACTTTAAATAAATAAAGTAGTTTTATTTTATACCCATGTATTCGAGATCGTATTTTATTATTTGTTAAGGTGCCAATTCAGGTTCTGAAAAAATATTTCAGTAGAGTTCTTTTTTTCTGTTTCTTTTTTTATTTTGAGAAGGGGGGAGGGTCAAAGAGAGGGAGAGAGAATCCCAAGCAGGCTCCTTGCTGACAGTGCTGAGCCCAAACCAGGGCTCGATCTCACCACTGTGAGATCATGACCCGAGCTGAAATCAGGAGTTGGTCACTTGACCCACGGAACCACCCGGGTGCTCTGCTGATTCAGGTTTTTAAAATAAAACATTACGCTTTCGCAAGCTAAATTTAAGCATAGTAACCAAGTCTAATACTAAGGGAGAAGCATTGCAGTAGGTATTATGTTCTGGTACTTAAATGACTTTCCTTTATTTTGACAGAAAATACTGTCTTTGCCAATTCTTTTATTATTTGCCGGTGTTATTTTTTATGTCGGTTTCTCGAAGGTAGTGTATTCACTTATTTTTGTTAACAAGTATTTGCCGAGGGCTTCCTCTGTGCAACCACTGTAAGTATTGGAGACACTCTTATGACAGGCATGAATTGCAGAGATTTGTGAAAGAATTAAACAAATCATCCCATGGGTAACTTCTAGTAACACTTGTGGTATAGAAGAAAAATGCAGGATGTGACATAATGAGGCCTCTTTCCTAGAATTGAGGGTTTATGAAGTTGTGGAAATTTCCTCAAGCTGAGGTAATAAAGGGTGATTTAAAGTGAGCTTCGTATCGGGGAGAAATGAAACTATTCCAGGCAGAGGAAATGGAATGTGCAAAGCTTCTGAGTCAGAAGAGAGCTCAGAGCATTTGGATTCAAAGAAGTCGAAAGTGGCCACAGCCGAGTGCAAGGGCCTGTGCAGACCATGCAGTCCACGTTGGGGATTTGGCATGGTTTCCTAAGATGAATAGGAGGCCTCTAAGGCCTCTACCTTAGGCAGAGTGGTGCTGTGGTTGGACGTGTAGTTTGAGAAGATCATTAATGATCACCCTGAGAGGCTGGAATAGTGAGGGTCGGGGAAGGGGCACGGGGGAGATGGTTTGGAGGCTGTTGCAGAAGGAAGGAGGTCATGACGGCTAGACCCAGGGTGGCGGTAGTGATGGGGAGCAGAGGGTATCTCCAAAAAAATTTTGAAGAGACAGACTGATAGACTCGGATGTGGAGGAGGGAGAGGGAGGTATCCAAAACGACCACCAATTTTCTAGGGTAACTAACTGGGTGAACAAGGTTGCGTCTGCCAGGATGAGGTTACCCTGGAGGGATAGCAATCTGGGTGGGGGCGAGAGGGGGTAGATTTTGAACTCCTCTGAAGTCGAAATGTCTACGGGACTTCCAAGTATAGTAATATGAAGTAGACAATTTGGAGCAAAGGGGGAGGTCCAGGATATTAGTGTGTAGATGCTTTGGTTTTGGCCCAATGTGGGCACACTAGAATTTTCTAGAAGGAAAAACAGCGCTTCCAGACCTCCACCTACTGGTCCGCCCAGTTGAATTCATGGTGATCGCAGTTTCCAGGTGGAGTTTGGAAGACAGGAACTGATGACACTGGCTGAGGGAGTGCGTTGAAGGGGAGGGAAGACCAAAAGCAATCTGGGTGTCTTAAAATTACGTAAGCAGAAGGGTAACCACTGCCCACTTTCCTCAGTGGTTTAGATCTTGGATATTGGGCCTAGAAAATCATCCGAAGGCAGAAATAAAGAGTCTTTCCTTAGTCTCTTCATAGGGCTAGCCTTCTATTTGCAATTCCATTGGACTTATTAATATGTCCATTGGACATATGAAGTTGAAATCGTCTCCAATACGAGGGGTTTAAAAAAATTTTTTTTAATGTTTTTTATCTAGTTTTGAGACAGAGACAGAGTGCAAGCAGGGGAGGGGCAGAGAGAGAGGGAGACACAGAATCCGAAGCAGGCTCCAGGCTCCCAGCAGTCAACACAGAGCCCGATGCGGGGCTCGAACTCACGGAGTGTGAGATCATGACCTGAGCTGAAGTCGGACGCTCAACCAACTGAGCCACCCAGGCGCCCCCAATGTGAGGTTTTTGTGCAGCATAGTTTAAGGGAAGTTCAGAAAGCTGGATCAGAGGTGGCCAGACAGACATAATTTTAAACCAGCAGTCAAATTTCTGACTTTCTGCTTTTAAAATAATTTTTTATGGATTTAGTTGATTCTGCATAACTGTCTCATCACAGTTTAAAAGGCACTGGAGGTCAGCTGATGAAGGACTGTGTCCTGAGAGGTGGGAAGCAAAAGTGAGCCCTACAATTATCCCAGCTTGTGGCTTTGAGAGACTTTCCAGCAGAGGGAGAGAAAACACAGGCAGAGCCTATCAGACTCTTGGAGTTGAAAAGATAGAAATGAAAGTCCAGGAAGATCAATGCAGGAAGAGTCTGCAGGACTGATACTGGAGAAAGGAGGGCTGCATAGAGAATGGAAGAATGGATATCAGAGACCTGCCAAAGGTCCTCCTTGAGTTCCATCGGGATACCCAACAGCAGATACAGGTGAGGAAACTACCTAAATCAGAGGAAAGAATTAGAAGGAAATTACCTGGCATTTAGTAGGGGACAGGAATCATGTCAGTACAACTCACAAAGCATGGGGTAGAATTCTCGGAAAGCCTTGTCTCAATATTGAGAAATAGCATGAGCACCACATTGGTCCTGAATAACAAATATTAAGAGCAAGACTCAAAAGCATTAAAGTATTTCTAAGTAACTTAACTAGGCCCCAGAAACAAGCTTAATAGTAATAGGAAGAATACAAAAATATTCAGCACCCACAAAGTTAAAATCCAATAAAAAATTACCAGACAGGTAGGGGCGCCTGGGTGGCTCAGTTGGTTAAGCATCCGACTTTGGCTCAGGTCATGATCTCCAGGTTTGTGGGTTCGAGCTCCGCGTCGGGCTCTGTGCTGACAGCTCAGAGCCTGGAGCCTGCTTCAGATTCTGTGTCTCCCTCTCTCTGCCCCTCCCTTGCTCATGCTTTCTCTCTCTCTCAAAGAATAAATAAACATTAAAATTTTTTTTTAAATTACAGGTAATACAACTAATACTACTAATAAAAGTAATACAACTAATAAAGAGAAAAATTAATTCATTAAAAGTGACACAGAGTTGATACAGATGTTAAAATTGGTATACAAGAACATTAAAACTGTGATTGTTACTATAGTCCATATGTTCTAGGGGCACATGAACTTGGTTAAGTGTCTGACTCTTGGTTTGGGCTCAGGTCATGGTGTTGCAGTTTGAGAGATTGAGTCCCGTGTGGGGTTCAATGCTGGCAGCACAGAGCCTGCTTGGGATTTTCTATCTCCTTCCCTCTGCCCCTTCCCTACTTGTGCATGCTCGCTCGCTCTCTCTCTCTCTCTCTCTCTCTCTCAAAAAAACCCAAAAAACTGGATGAGATAAATGGCAGATTAGACATTGCAGGAGGAAGGAGTCATGAATCAAAGACACGGCAATAGAGACTATTCAAAATGAAACACAGAGGGAGAACCTTTAAACGGGGAAAGATCGTTAATGAGCTGTGGGAAAACTTCAAGCGGTTCAATATATGTGTAGCAGATTATCCAAATGAGAGGGGAGAAAGGGGGTGGGGAAACAGGAAAGGAAAAAATAATTTTTATGGATTTAGTTGATTCTGCATATTCTATCATAGCTATCTTGTTTAAGGCATTTTCTGTTACATCTAACCAGAAATTTACGAAAACTGACACTGTATTTTAAATAACTCCTCTGAAATTTTAAAGACAGAAAATTTAAGGTAACAATAAGAACCTGTTTAGTTTTATTGATTTATTTTTTTTACTGTTTATTTATCTTTGAGACAGAGAGAGACAGAGCATGAACAGGGGAGGAGCAGAGAGAGAGGGAGACACAGAATCCGAATCAGGCTCCAGGCTCTGAGCTGTCAGCACAGAGCCGGATGTGGGACTCGAACTCACGAACCATGAGATCATGACCTGAGCCGAAGTCGGACGCTTAACTGACTGAGCCACCCAGGCGCCCCAGGACCTGTTTAGTTTTAAAAATTTGATTTTAAAAGATGAATATTTAGCATGAATGAGACATTCTCTTTTATCCCATTGAGTGATTTAATAATAATAATAATAATAATAATAATGTAATAGTATAATAGTAATATAATGATAATTCTGTAATAATTGAATAATAATAAGAGTATAATAATATATAATAATACATAGTAGTAGTAGTAGTAGTAGTAATATCATAGTAATATATTGGATTATTATGTTTTCTTCAAACCAGGAAATTTGCTATTATATTTCAAAAGCATGTCTTGGTATTTATAGAGCAACAAGAGAACCCTAACCTTGCATGAGGATTTTAAAAATCATTGTTTAAACACTACTTGTTTCCTACATATCAAGAATACTTAATATAGCTTTTAGTGTAATTCATAATTAGTGTCTAATTCAGTTGGTTGGGAGATTACAGAAAATAATGTAAGACTGAAATTATGGCTTTCTTCAGGATTTCTTTAACTAAAAAACAATAGATAATGTATTTTATTCATTTTCCTAGTTACCTAACACTTCTTGCTTGATGAATTCTTGAAAAAATCTATTTTCATTACAATATGTAAAATATTTGGGGCATTAATAGAACACAAACACTAATTTAGCCAAATGTCATTAGTTTTTAGTGCAAACATAAAGCGCTCTTTAGTGTTTATTTGTGTTGGTAACATCTTCCCTCCTACCTTCCCACTTCTCTCCTTTCTTGTATTTTTCTTTCTTTCTTTCTTTCTTTCTTTCTTTCTTTCTTTCTTTCTTT